>NC_133619.1:528242333-528542333 GCF_048593235.1 Sminthopsis crassicaudata | reverse complement strand
CTCTTAATTTTCCAAAATCTTAAAATATATTTTACTTATGCAAATTCTTTTCAGGTAAGAAACTTGTGTTCAAATTATGTTTCTTCCATAGTCTCTTAAGTTTTCAGCAAAACTAGAAGTAACAACCTTAGAAATTTGTTAATTGATGTTTCTAATTTTCTTAGATTTTATTTTTTCTCCAGTTTTTGGTTTCTCTGTATTTGAATGTAATACTTCCCTGGCCATTTTGATCTCATTTTGGCAGTAATATAATGCTATTATGAGTTGGGCTTTTAGGACTATATAAATGTTGCTCTTATAAAACAAAACAGCAATATGAATTGAAATAGGAGTAAACTAAACATGATCTGTATTCATTGTCCTAATCCCTAAGTTAATGAAGCTTTTTCTGAAGGTAATTTGCTCACCTATTTGAAAGAAATGCACTTTTTCCAGTTTCTTTTTGCTGCTTTGAAGCACTCCTTTATTTTACTCTGGATGAATCATTTCCTTATAATTGATGAGCTGTTAGGACAGAATTCTCCCTAATACTAGAATAAGTAAGCTTTTAAAAAATGAAATAAGGTCTGTGAATGTTTTATATTTTTCTTTAAAACATCTAATCTGTCTATGAAAACCTGGTATTATACAGATGTTCATGTTTCAGACATTTATCTTCTAGTTGTAATTATAGATAGTTAATGAATGGCCCAGTAGATAGAATATTGGAACTGGAATGTGGAAGCTCTGAGTTCAAATTCAACTGCAGATATTATGTGACCTAGTGAGTCACTTAACCTCTGCCTCAGTTTTCTCATCAGTTAAACAAGGATAATATTTAATATCTATCTCCCAGGGCTGATACAAGGATAAAATGGAATAATATTTGTAAGACACTTTGTGAATTTTAAATTTCTATATCATTCCTAGCTAGTTTGATTAAAATTATGCTCAGGGTTTTTCCCTGTCAGTTTTTTAAAACTTTTTTTTGTTGTTATTGTTTAAAAATGATAAAGAGTCATATGAGTTTCCTTGATCTTTTCAAGGGTTTAGCCATTTTAAATATAGCCTTTGAAAAGGAGGTATGGATGAGAGATAATTGACATGATTCATAGGTCCTAATACTTAGGAGGTGTTTGATAAATTCTTTTCAATTAATTGATTATGTATGGACAGATAATGGAATCTGAGAGTTGTAAAGGAGTCTGAAATGAAGGTAGAACTCTGAAGCTAGTAAGTAGATACAGTAAATATGTGCTAAATTTTTGCTCCCAGATTAACTTTCTAAAATCTCAAAATGTGATAGATAGGATTTAATTATAGGAGAGAAATTATAGATCTAGAAATTTCTCCTCCATTGCTTACCCCATCCCTTCCATAAGTCTTTGGTAGTTAAGGAATTTGAGCCTCAAAAAAGTTATGACTTAATGAAAGTTGTACACTTGTTAATGACAGTAGAATTCTTGTCTTATTTTATTGAGGCTAATTTTTTACATTAGCACTTCGCTTGCCTGTAGTGATTCAGTTCGTAACCATGACTGTCATATGCCATGAAACTATAGCTACCAAGATAAAAAAAAAATGCTTCAGTAAATAAGCATTTATTAATCATCTTCTATGTGACTTGCATTGTGGTAAGTATTGGAAATACAAAAAAAAAAAAAAAAAACCCAAAAACCCAAAAGACCGTGTGCTTTAGAGGAATCAATACCACACACACAAGTGTGCGTATGTATATACATTGGATTTAACCAGTAGTTTTCCCATATTCTTCTTTGAGTTGCTTTTAATTTAATTGTGCAAAAGTTGTTATTTTTATGTACATTTTTACATGTTTACTATCTACTTATGAATATATCCTTAGCCATGATAGAGAAAGGTATACCAGTCCATTCTCCAATTTTTTAGTTTAGTTTTTCTTGCCCAAATATTTTATATTCTTGGGATTGTCTAATACTAACAAGTTTACTTATTCATTTATCTAATGTATTTCATTGATCAGCTTTTTTTTGTTTGTTTGTTTTATCAATTACTCAAACATTTTAGTAATTGCCATTTCATCTTACATCTATTAGTATTAACTTTTTTTCTTAGTTTTTTTTTGTTGTTGTTGATTCTCTATTGTTTTCTTAAGCTATGATTTGCAAAAAGATATTTTACCTTCTGCATGTAAGTACTTATTTTCTTAATTTCTTGCCTTATTGTTATAGTTGCTTTTCTGAGTTCACTCTCAAATAATAATAATAACAACTAATCTTTCCTTTGGTCATTCTGGAAAACATCCCAATGTTTCTCCTAAGGTAAATAATGCTTTTTTTTTTTAAGATATATATTATCATGTTAATTAAAATAATTTTATTTTCACAAAAATTTTTGCTTAAAGCCGTTTATCAAGACTTTGTGGAGAAATGACTCAGCTGGGAATAAGTCCACTGTTTTTTTTTTTTTTTTTTTTTTTGCTTGTTTGTTTTTTGTTTTTATCTTAAATTCCTGATCCCTATGTTTTAGATTAAGATTGTTGGTTTTATTGTAAAATTCCAATATTCAGTTAGGCAGCAATGTAAAAATGCCCAATATGTTCTGTGGCTATGGTACTTTTCATCATTCATCTCCCTTGAAGTGTTACTGAGATTTTTCTGCCTTTGATCTCCAAATCTGAAAATGCTGGTATTTAAACTTTAGGAACCCATTACTTGAAATTGGACATGTCAGGAAGTTTCCATTCCCAGCAGATGTACTTACAAGTGTGCATCAATTCACAGCTAAGATTCTTTTGACATTTTGACTTTTTCAGAATGCATTCTTTTAAATTGTTGAAAACTATTGTATGCACTTAGCCCAAAAAACATACCTACTAGACAAATGGTGAATAACTGATTATTGTTCAAAAGGCTGAATTTATAATGTGTTTAACTATACTTAAACTCAATTATTAAACTCTTCATCAATCTGTAAATTTTTAAAAAGTGCTAGACACTATGGTTAGCACCTGCAATACAAATAAAAAGGACAGCTTCTATCTAAGCTCTTGGGATACAAATAAGACAGTCTCTATCCTTGATGAGCTTACTATCTAATAAAAGATAAGACATAAAAGGAAGCTAAAACAAGGGAGAAAGGGCACCCAAGTGTACACAATACCGGGGCATGATGTTTTGGAGTCATAATCAAGCACAACTGCTGATGGAAAAATGAATGGGTGATTGTAAGATTTACAGCTGAAAGACAATATTGTGGGCATTATAAAATGATACTCCCCTGAGTGTATGTATGAGAAAACTGAAGTTCATAAATGTTTTAAGGATTTATTTAAGAGCCCATAGTTAGTAAAATTTGCTAAAAGCACACACAGATTTTTCTCCTATATAAGAAAAACGTCCTTTCCGTTGACCCTACCATTCTCTGTGCCTGTTATCCTATATTTCTCTTCAGCCAAAGGCCTGGGGAAAAAAGCTACTTAGAGCTTTTTCTTAACTGCTCCCTCATTTTTCTTACCTTTTCTCTCACTTGCCCCTTATGTCTTAATCTTACAGTCTCACTTTTGTTATTACCACTCAATTGAATCTGTTCTATCCAAAGTTGCCAACCATCTTGTAATTGCTGAATTTGGTGCCTTTTTGGTCCTTTTCCTTTTTGACCTTTCTGCAGCATTTGACTGGTGAGCTCGTTGGCGCTTGTTCAGGTGAGGGGACTTCAAGCTTGAACATAGATAGCTATTCCTATAATAATGGATTATATCTTATGCCATTTGCTCTTTGCACATAAATTATCATCTAATTTATTATTTTGAGAAGCCACATACTCTTATGTATTGTTCTTTCTTAGAATCTATTCTAGAATGAGTTCTTGATATAGTCAGCCAATATTCATTATGAGAATTGTTCTTCATTTTTTGTAACTCCCCATGACTACTTTTTGTCTCATCCAGGAATGCTGTCAGTGTGCCTACTAAGTAATTATTTTTATAGGATGGCAGTAAATGATAGTAGAAGCTGAGATTAGCTTCCCCAAATGTCTCTTCCCATTTTTTTCCTTTTATTCTGTTGAGCCAAACACTTTTTTTTATAGCTCGCATTTTCTTGACTGAGTTGTGGCTCTGAGTAGGTAATTTTACCCTCCTGGTACATAGTTTTGCCCATGTGTAAAATGAGGGGACTGGACTATGGGATCCTTGAAGATCTGTTTAGCTCCAATATTCTATGGTACTTACTGAGGATTATGGGAACTATTCTAACACACATTGATGCTATTTTTAAGGTCACTGGGAAGTAGTAAAGAGGCAAACTAAAAGATTAAAGCTAGAAATAATGAAAACATTATGAATTTATCTGGATGTAAAGTTGAGGGCTTTAAAGGGTTTAAAATTAATTAATTACATATGGTGATGATTAGAACATGGAAAATTTGCTTATTTACACTTCTCTCTTTAAAACAGAAAGCTCAGAGGAAAGATACCTTTGAATTAAAGAGTTGTATGAAGAGTTTTCAAAATCACTAATAATAAGTGCAAATTAAAACAACTGTGAGGTATTGCTTCACACTCATCAAATTGACAGATAATGAAAAAATAAGCCATTGACTTCAGAATTGTTGGAAAAAAGCCATTCTAATTCACTACTTATGGGGTTATGATTTGGCCTAACTTTCTGGGAAAAAAATCATTGGAATTATTCAAGAGTAAATTACCACTTGTCTAGCCATACCACTAGTGTATAAAACCCTAGTGAAGTCAGTAACAGAAAGTTATTGTACCAAAATGTTCTTACCAATACTTTTTGTGATAGGAAAATGCTAGAAACAAATTACATATGTAAAAATTGAGGAATAGTGAATGAACTGCGGCACATGAACAGAAAGACATTAATGTACAATCAGAAATAGGAAATATGAAGAACTCTGAAGAAACATGGGAAGATTTTGTATGAATTTGTGCAAAGCAGAGTTAATTTATGCAGCTAATATTTGGTTAGAAAATAATCAGCAATGTAGATTACAATCCATACTTCCAATTTTTGGGAATGTGCAATGACTTGCATGTGACATTTAATTTGTATTTGAAAGTTCTGGGAAATTCTGTTTTTCAGTATATAATATGTGTTATTGATCAGAATATAGGCCACATTTTCTCTTAGTGGTTTGGCACAAACCATGGGAAATATCACCTTTAACACTGTTAGCAAGAAAATGACTAAGAATACAGGAATAATAAAAATGAACAAAGCCCTAAATGTCTTTATTTGAAAGGAGTGTAAAGTGTTCCCAGCAATGATAATTTTAGGTAGCAGTATTGTGTAATTATTTCTTAATATATACTTGTATTTTCTTTTCCTTCCAAATAAAAGGATTTTTAATTTAGGGGTGAGCCAATAATTTTGGAGCAACCTGTCCTTGATATTGATGTACTTCTTTGAACTTGCTAGGATAGCTTTCAATTTCTTCTCTTGAATTCTATCAGGTGGTATAAAATCTCTTGTAGCCTTTGAAAATAATTGAAAAACATACTTTCATGGACAACTTTGGTGAGTAAAGAGGCTGTGTACATCTTCTTGCCACTGAGAAAATTTTTTTGTTCTTTTGTTTCTCGAAAATAAGGCTGAATAGTACTTCTTTGGAAAAGTCATTCCTAATTACTTGTCTTATTTTTGTTAAACATAATAGGTGAACAATTAATTTGTGACAAAAATATATTTATAGACATAGTTATATATATTTTTACTAGAAAAAATCTGACATAAATATACTGACTGAGTGGCAGGCCTTCAAGAAATCCTTTTCCCAGTGCTTTTACAAAGTGATATATAAAAGGAGGAAAGTTCTGTGTGTAAAATTCTAAGATTTGTAAAAGTAGAGAACAGAGGAGAAAGTAAATTCATTTTGAGAATTTTGAAAAGTATTTTCATCATAATGCTTCTGAAATTATTATCTAGCAGAATTATAATACCCTCTGAATTGTTATGCATTGTCATTTTTACGGTATTTGCTACCCCCAAAGTAGAATAGTGATATTGAAAAAAATAAATGTTGCAATTAAGCTGAAAGGATTTCCCCCCCCAAACAGAGTACAAACAATACCTTTCCTTTGGGATTATTTTCCTCTGAAAATTACAGCAAGTGTTCTTGTAACAAAAACAACAGTATCTACCATTTATATACCTTGTTAAGGTTTGCAAAGTTTCTTACATGTTATTTCATTTGATTCTATGGTTAAAAAAAAAATACTTTTCCTACTGTGCCCCAGAAAACTATATCAACTTAATATAGCTAACCCATGTTTCTTTTAATATAGCTTCCCATTGTTTTCATATGAAAATATGCTCTGCCTTTAGGCATATGCAATAGGCATAACCTATTTGAGTGTCAGTTTTCTCTTTTATAAAGTGAGTATATTAGATTTAAATATTCTAATCTCTTTCTGCAATAGTTAAACCTTAACACTCATTTGAATGCTGCTTTTAAATGTCTCTCTAACTCAGGTCTCTTTCGTCTGGAGCCACTTTTTGTCCTTTTCCTCTTTTTAAAATTTTATTATACTACTACACTTGAATAGCTTGTTTGCTTTATCCAAATGCTTTGTTTAGGCATTTTAATTGGCTGTTTCATTGATAGTTCCATAAGAATGTGGAATTATATATAGTGCCTAGCCTAAATGAATTATTCTGTATATCTTTTATCCATTTAGTGTTGTTTGAATGTTAAGTAAAATAATGCATGCTTCTGATCTATATTTCACTTAATTTGAAAGAATTTGGTTTTAATTGTATGCCTTAGTTCCCCCATCATAATTATTTTTGTTTGATTCTGTGAAAAGGATTTTTAAATTGATGAAAAAAAAACAAACCAAATATCAGATGGCTCTGATCGTATCTTGCAATGAGTGATCCTATTGTGCATTTACCATCAAAGAAAGGAAAACATCAACTCCACTGTTTTTCTGCAGTAGGATATGCTGTTTAGCCAATATTGGCAGTGCTTAGAAAACATAAATAACGTATGTAGACCATTAACAGTTGTGTGTGTGTGTGTGTGTGTGTGTGTGTGTGTGTGTGTGTGTGTGTGTGTGTGTGTATGTGTAAGGGCAGGAGGGAGGGAAGGAGAGAAAGAGAGACGCTAAAATATTTTTGCTTATTTTTTTCAATACAAAAGCCAGTAATATAAAATGAAACAGTAACTTAATATTAAATTTAAAAAGAAGTAATTTTGGCTGACTTTTTTCTTTAGTTCTTTTATTTATTTTTTTTCTTCCCCTGAAGCAATTGGGGTTAAGTGACTTTTCCAGGGTCACACAGCTAGGAAGTGTTAAGTGTCTGAGACCAGATTTGAACTCAGTTCCTCCTGACTTCAGAGCTGGTGCTCTAACCATTGAGCCATCTAGCTACCTCCTTTTCTTTAATTTTCAGGAGAGAACAAATTTTTATTTTTTAACATTTTTTTTTATAATTGCCTTTTGTTTTCAAAATATATGCAAAGATAATTTTCAACATTCACCCTTGCAAAACCTTATGTTCCAAATTTTTTAAGGGAGTCATTTTTTAGAGAAAACTTTTGGAAGTACATGTTTAGATTGTTGATGTGGATAAATGTATTTGGAAAAGACAGGAGATTGGAGGGGATCTAGGGATGATAAGGATACACAGGTTCAATTTCTTAGGTAAATTAGATAATCTTTTAATACAGGTCCCTCTCTCTTCTTTTACATTTAGGCTTATCTTGTTCTTGATTACTCACAGGAAGAATTCCACACAATTCAGAATATTACTTCTCTGGCTAAAGGAACTGTCAAAAATATTAATTTGTTTTTATTGCCCCATATTTTTGCTATTATTTATGTCGGATAACTCTCTAAAAATTATGTTAAAGTAGAGTTCAAAATTTTAAAGATCTCTTTATTCAAAGTCCTTTTGTAAAATAAACTTCTAAAAACAAACAATATATTTTGGCTTGGTAGGACTATCAAAGAGTAATTTTTTTTCTGAGGGGAGGTGGAGTTTATTAAAACCCTGATATTGTCTTTGAGACAGAACAAAGAAGTTCATTACTTAAAGAATGAGTTTGAGGTAAAGATATAGACTGGACCATATTTATTTTTTGACAGAAAGGCCAGCTAAGTCCTATTAAGCAATTTTGAAGATATAGAATGAAATGCCACTTTAAATAAAATTAATTTACCTCTAGATTGCATGTCAAAAATTGAATATGAATTCAAGTGTAAATGCTTCCTGTTATTGCTATTGGGCAGAAAGTTTATTCACTTTTTCATCCTTTTTTTTGTGTGTGGAGGCAATTGTTAGTCTTTTCTAAAATGGTGCGAGAACTGGTAGAAAGAACACTATTCTATTTGCCATCCCTTTAGGTCCCTAATTGAGTTCATTTGTCAGTTTTTGAACTGTACATATCCCTGACACTTTTTCTTTTGGTAGAAGCTAGTTGCTTTTATTGGAAAACATATAGTCTTTTTATCACCATAACCCAAGTATGCAAAATCTTCTGGCATAACTTCCCAGTTCTTATCTTTGTGTTTATATGACTGTGAGTAGTGTTTTTTTTTTTTTTTTTTTTTTTTTGTTGTTGTTGTTTTTGTTTTTGTTTTTGTTTTTCCTTTGGGGGGTGAGGGTGTGTGAGTAGAGGAGGAATCTCAATTAACAGAACTATCTTTTGTGGTGGATCTCTTGGGGCATCAGAAGGACTCAGCTACTTTAAAATGCTTTCTAGTGGGTATCAGTGTGTTTTGCTGGACACTAATAAGAGAATTGAGATACAGGAGTTACCCACTCAAAGACTCTTTAAATAAAAGTGTCTATCTGGTGGCAGCTCTCAATGGGCAAATCATCTGGATTCAGTAGTGGGGAAACTTTTACACACAGGAAACATTTATGAAACTTAGAAAAATTGAAATTTTTCATTAAAGTAGGACCATAGAGGTTTAACTTGAGAGGAAATCAGAGACAATCCATTGATTTGATCCCCCTCATTTTTAAGTAAGGAGATTGAGATTCCAGAAATAAGGGGTTTGCCTAAGGTAACATATGTAGTAAATAGATATCAGAAAGGAGATTTTAAACCCACCTCCTTTGACCTCAGAGATAGTGTTTATTCCATTACATCACAGTGTGTGGCTAATATATTCTTCCAGAATTAAATAGAACAAGTCGGAAGAGAACACTGGCTTATAGGCATGGGTTAACTATGTACACTGGTAGATCTGAGTAATTATGTATTCATATGTCTAAGAAGCCTTCCCTGGTCTCTACTATTTGTTAATGATCTTACCACCCAACTTCACTTATCATTTTGTTTTTATTTCATTCCAACAAATGTTTAGTAAGGTTCTTCCATGTTTGAGGCACCACCCTAAGTGTTTGGGTTACAGAAGAAGAAATGAAACCATCTTTCTTTCCTTAAAGAGCTCAATTTCTCCTGTCCTGGGAGGTAGGATATTGAGGGAGAGGATAGGATATAATAACTAAATGTTGTTACTATTATGATCCCCATTTACAATTGAGAAAACTAAGTCAAAGAGGAAGAGACTTGTCCAAGGTCACATAATTAGTGAATATCTGTAGTTAGGTTTAAACTCAGCTATTGGTGACCTTGGCTCCAGTGTTGTGTTTGCAGTGCCACATAGCTACCTCAATCATAATTGGTCCCAGAGGAACTATTGACTCCTTGGAGAGTTTAAAAAGAGAATGGAAGAGGACCTAAGAGCCTTGGGACATACCTACAATTTAATATTTAAAGTGCAAAAAATGGATGATATTTTAACAAAAGAAATGAGAAGGAATGGTCTGACCAAGAGAGAGCAGTCTCAGAGAAAGTAAGAGAGGAGAGGGAGAAAGGTAAGTCAAGTGCATTCAAAAGCTGAACATATGCTAATTATTAGATTTAGCAGTTAATAAGTCATTAGTAACTTTAGGTAAACCAGTCTCAATAGATTGTTGGGATCACCAAATTACAAGAGGTTGAAAAATACATAATTAGAAATGTAAATAGTTTTCTTTCCATAAATTGTCAGTAAAAAGGTCAAATGAAATTTTTAAAAGATTGTGGAAAGGTTTTAAATAGCATCTGTTGTAGCAATTTATCTTGATGGCCTATCACTATACTAGACTGTGAGTTCCCTGAAGACAGACTGTCTTTTACTTTGTCTTTCCTTCCTCAACAGCTAGCACAGCATTTTATACACAGACATTTAATAAATATTGTGTTTGTGTCATAGACCAGAAATACTTGGCATCT
This sequence comes from Sminthopsis crassicaudata, assembly GCF_048593235.1. Lineage (NCBI taxonomy): Eukaryota > Metazoa > Chordata > Mammalia > Dasyuromorphia > Dasyuridae > Sminthopsis > Sminthopsis crassicaudata. The sequence goes on along the minus strand of NC_133619.1, from coordinate 528,532,121 downwards.
TATTAGCATGTAATCCTAATATATAAAACTAATTTTTTAACTCAGAATTTTAGAGACTAGGAAGAGGCTCCATTCATATGTTGTAGTCCTCTTAGGACCATAACCTTTTGCTCTAAAAATATAGTCTTATGTTGGGGAAAGAAATTGTTGCTGCTATGATAGGATCAGGAATCCCTATTTCCACATAGTAGAACTTAGTTTTCCCTAAAAGGCACCAAATTGGTCCTGAGACTTGATGGCAAATGATCACTTAGTGATACAAAAATTTCCCCTCCAGTTTGGTAAATTTTTGAAGACAGTGAGTCACTATAGTCTTCCTTATTGACCAGACAAATTTCCATTTGTAGGAGGCAAGGCCAGAGAAACTAAGTACCAATGTATCCTTGTTGCATAGCCTTTGTTTGTCAAGTTAAAGAAAGTAAAATTCCTTTTTTTTAATGTCAATGATTTTGGAATGTCTCATTTCATTCCAACATTGAACCTAAAATAAGACAGTGATGGCATTGGGCCTACCTCTGATTTACTTTATGATACTTAGAAGATCATAGAATCTTATACATCACTTATCTTCCCAGCCAAATGTAGACTAGGTCTTTGGCAATTTTGATTATGTGCCTTTGAACTAGGATTTTTAGCTGAAAAAAATGGTTTTATTCAAAAGAAGTTTACAAACAAAAAGGACTTTTAAAGTAATAGTTTTTGAAGACATTCATCTTAGGATGGCCCAAATACTTGCACAAATATAGATCTCCCTAATTCTTTAAGTATTTAATCAAAATTTCTTTTCCAAGACATAACTTTTTGGCTCTTTGCCTTGATATGGTTTGTTCTACCTTGCTGGAAATGAAATGATTTTGTAATAGAAAGATAATAATACTTAGAAGAGAGCCATTTTGTATTTTTGTCAAGAAAATGACAGAGTACTTTTTTTGCAAAGAAAAATATAATAGTAGCTAGGCAGTGGAAACAATAATGAATTTTGTGTCACAGGATCTGGGTTTGATTGTGAGCTCTACCTTTGTTTTGGCCTTGAGCAAGTGAATTCATGATGGAATCATAAATTAGAGTAAGAAGAGACCTTAGAAGGTCATCTAGTTCAACTCCGTAGTGTTATAGATAACAATTAAAATAAAATAAAAAATGTTAAGTAACTTTCTGAACATTATACAGCTGCTAAGTAAGAGAACTAGTTTATCATTGCAAATTGCCTGACACCAAATCCAGTACTAGTCCCCCCAGTATTGTCTTTCATGACTTACTCTCTCTGGGCTTTAGTTCCTTTAATCCATGAAGAGTTGAATAAGATAACTCCCAAAGTCTCTTTTGTCTCTAACTCTATAATTTTATGACAGTCTTCATCAGGTTTTATTGGATTGGGAAGAAATTAAAGTAGGAAGGACACTCAACAAGAAACTATCAGTAATTTAGGCATAAATTATAATGATAGTAGTGGGAAAGAAGGAAGAAAGGGCAAATAAAAATAATTTTCTACAAAGAAATTGAACTATGATAATCTAGTTAATCTTTCTGTCTTTCTTCCCCCCCCCCTTTTCTTCTCTCTCTTTACCTACCATCTCTTGCTCTAAAAATCAACTCAGAATTTACAAAATATATTGTATATAGTCCTAGGGGAATGACATTAAAAATTAAATAATAACATCAAACCCCTATCTTTTTGGCAATTCTAATTCAGTAAAGGGATATGAGACCCATAGTAAGTCATAATGTATAATATAGGGCATAGATCCAAGAGAGAGGAGCAAACACTGTTATGACACCGTGCAGGATTGGAAATATCTTTATCAACAAAGATGAATCAGTAGCAGATTGGATTTGAATTGGAACTTAAAGGATAGGTAGTATTTCATTAGATTAAAATGGGGAATAGTAGGCAACATGAATAAAAGTATGGAGACAAAAAATTATGGAGTATTGAAAAATAGTCCTGGAATCATTGTTGGAAGAACCCTTGAAGTCATTCAGGCCAGATCCCTCTTTTTATAGATTAGAGAAGTGATCTGCTCTGTTGAAATACAGAAATTGAAAAGGATAAGGCTGAAAAGCATAAAATGATACCAGATTATAAATAGTCATGAGTGCTGTAATTTAGACTTTATTTTTTAGGTCTTATGCAGAGGAGTGATGTGATCAATTTTGTGCATCAGAAAGTTATAGCTGAAGAGACTTGCATGATCTGATGCTGAGTGAAATGAGCAGGACCAGGAGATCATTGTATACTTCAATAACAATACTTACTATATGATGATCAATTCTGATGGGTGTGGCCATTTTCAACAATGAGATGAGCCAGATCAGTTCCAATAGAGCAGTAATGAACTGAACCAGCTACATCCAGCAAAAGAACTTTGGGAGATGACTATGAACCACTACATAGAATTCCCAGTCCCTTTAATTTTGTCAGCCTGCATTTGGGATTTCCTTCACAGGCTAATTGTATACTACTTCAAAGTCCGATTCTTTTTGGATATGTATACATATATTGTATTTAATTTATACTTTAACATATTTAACATATATTGGTCAATCTGCTATGGGGGGGAGGGAAAAAATTAGAACAAAAGGTTTGACAATTGTCAATGTTGTAAAATTACCCATTTATATATCTGGTACATAAAAACTTATAATAAAATTTTTTAAAATGTTAAAAATAAATAAAAATTCAAATGATTTAAAAAAAAAAAAGTTATAGCCAGCCATATGAATTGGAGGTAGGAATGACAAGAAACTGAAAGTTTAGATAGCTACTGTAATTATATCAGTGAATCCATAATGGATTAGTTTCAGTGGAAATAAAAGGGAGAGTGTGAATGGTATCCAGGTTGAGAAACTTAGAACCCAGGAACCAGGTACATATGCACTTAGTCACCTCACTTTGCCTCTCTCTTTCCACCTTATATCCTTTTTTTTTCTATAACTTTAAGGTTTTATGTTTACTACTTACCATTTTAAAGAAAGTTCTGTTTATTCCTGTGCTTTCCAGGTTTTTTTGTTTGTTTTTTTAAACAGGAATGGGTATCATATTTTGTCAAAACTTTTTTCTGTATCTTTTGAAATGATTATATAATTATCTTTGTAATTGTTATGGTCGGTTATGCTTCACATTTGCCTAATATAGAATTAGTCAATCCTGCATTCTGATGTAGTCTTCCACAGTCTGGGTATCATATCATAAAGAAATGATAAAATAAAGTCAAAAGACTTAAAAAATATAGAAGAAGAAAATGTGAAACAGGAAAAACTAACCTAGAAAAAAGATTGAGGAGAAAAAACTTAATAATCATTGGACTGCTCAAAAGGCATGATTTTTTTTTTAAGTATGCCTTTCAAGTAGTACAGTGATTATTAAGTATATTTTATTTTATCATTTCTTTATGCTTTGACCAGTTGTTCTTGGAGTTTGTTTCTTGTTCTATATACAATTCAGGCCTCTTTTACCCAAACTAGTCCTCTTCAGCCTGGAACTCAGACGCAGAATTTAGTGATCAGTAATAGGTCTATCTGCTGGAGCTCATCATTCCTTTTCCCAGCACTGGTTCAAGGATCCCTGCTTTCTACCTTAATGTTTAATCTTAACTCCCTTACCATCCCTGGATTCTGAAATGCTCACTGATGTCCATTTGTAAAGAAAGAATCTGGGAAATGTTGAAATAAGGATAAAAAATTAAGACTAGGGGTATGCCAAAAAAACTTTCAATCATAAATATTTTGGTGCATGTATAAATTCATATTTTGTAGCAAAGAAAGAAAAATATTATTGTGCTTTCTCACAGAACCTATTATTCACAGGGAAAGAAATACTGCAATAGGGGTACTGTTAGATTTGAGCAGCCTCTGCCCTTGTATCTGCAGTCCTCTCTAGCTTCCTAAGTGACTCTGGGCTAGAAAAATGATTCATGGTGACTTTTTCTTGATTTTCCTAAGCAGAAATTGCCCTTGTTTGTTTTCTAGATGGTTGTTAAAGAGAAATGCTGGGTGAAGTGGGCAAAATTTCAGAATCTCACTCTATCATCTTTACTCTGCCTGGATCTTTCATCATTGTTTTTTACAATGATCCATTTCCTTTCTCACATCCTTTTTAAAAAAAATTTTTAATTAAATCTTTTTATTTATAAAATATATGCATGGGTAATTTTTCAACATTGACCCTTGCAAAACCTTTTGTTCCAAATTTTCCTCTCTTCCCCCACCCCCCACTCCCCACCCTCCATCCTTAGTTGGCAGGTAGTTCAATACATGTTAAATATTTATTTCTTTTTTTTCAAAATGTCACCTTTGAGACACCATTGTACACTTCTTCCCATCTGAAAGTTATTAGCATTTTCTTCTAGCTGAAAGAAGACAAACTCTGGATAAGAAAAGCTAGCTGACCATTTTGCTTCTCAAGAGGAGACTTAAATTTGACTCCACATACAAAAAAAATGTGTTTTTGAACTCTATAACAATTTCCTGATGACATCCAGAATGTAAGCAGTTAATCCTCAGTTGTGGAGCTAATAGAATAATTTGGAAGATACTCTTAAACCATTATGTAGTTATGCAATAAAATTCAGTTTTCCAGTGATGGATGGTAGGTCAGATTTATAAATTTCTTATCTTCCTGCAGACTTGGCTCTCCATTTCTGTCATTATTTTAGCAAGTTATGGAAAAATATGTTTCTCTATTGTGTCGTTCCGAAACATTTCTGTGAGTAGATTCAGCTATACTAATTTTAATAGACCATTTTTCTTTGTTCTTTGCTTTTTTTTTTTTTTTGCCATATATTCTTTCAAGTAATGCCATTAAAGATCATTTCAGCTAAAATAGGCTTAAAAGGATTGATTATGCTTTCAATTGATTATTAAAAGTGAAAATATTTATTTCAAGGAAACAAGCAGCTATTTTATGTTTATATTCTTCTTATGTAAAATCACAGACCAACTCCTTGTACTGTGTATTGTCCTTCAAATCAGTTTTTATAAAAGCTTGAGTTGTTAGGTAAATCATTCTTTGCATCTGACTTTGCATTGTTTTTGAGTGAGCTGAATTTTAAAAGCTTTGTTGATAAGAAAAGAAAATTCAAAAGATATCTGTTTCCTACAAGCCTGTTATGAGACTTTTAAGAATAATGATCCTCAAGGTATTTCAAAACATTGCTTTCTCATCATTATTGTTAATTGTGAGATTTTATAGGAAACATTAATATTCTTTTGCAAACCTGATAACAAACTATTGGTAAGTAGAAAATTGGGTGTAATGATTACATTTATCATGCCTTAAGCTCTTATCTGTTACCAAACTATAGAAATGGGTAGAACATCTGTACCTTAATACAGACAATATTTTTGTCTAACATGATATGTTTTCCATTGTAGAACTCTCATCCAGAGAAACATTGAGAATGTAAGTTGTAATGGCTTTTGAATCCTGTTGAACCCCATATTCTCTCCCACCTAGTTTTTCAAAATGCTTTGCTACATGTAATTTTTCTTTTTATAGAGCAGTTAAGGATAAGTACGATCACATTTTTACAGGTGAAGAAATGGGAAGCACAGAATATAGTTTGTTTCTCTCTTTGGTTTTACAATAGCAGTTGCTATTGATAGATAAAAATTCCCTAATTTCTATTGAATATACATATGTAAATGTGTGAATACATATGTATATATGTGTGTTTGTATTCTCTTACCTTGGAGACTATATTTATATCTAGATATATAGACTATATATTAGTGGATACATAAGTTACTTTGGAGTAGGTGTTCGCCCTAAGCTCTTCCTGGTCATTCAAGAAATCATGGCTCTTGCTGTACTCCCTTCCTCCCACCTGTAAAACATTTCAAATAAGAAGTAGATAGTGGCAAAAAAGTACATAGGACTTCTCAAACTTGCTGCCCTTTAGTTTTTTTACCCTCCTCCCATACTTAATCTCTTCCTCTGTCTTCATTTTCAATTATATTTCAGAAAATATTTTCCCCACCCATCACTGTGTTAGAGGCAAGTTACAGCTCTGCTGTTTGTCTGACACAAATAGTCCCTATCTACTTTAATGGGTACTTATGATCCGGAATGTTGCTTGTACATTTTATAAGTACATACTATAACAGTAGCCTTCTTACTAATCCCTAACTTGTACCTCTTTTAATTTACAGTTTGACTTAGAAATATGATAGGAAATCTTCAAAACTAATTTGGATTTGGATTTGAATCGAGCTATAATGGAGAGGGTGCTAGAATACAAAAACCAAAGATGTGGATTTCCCTTACTGTCTGTGCCTTCAATGTTTTTGAACATCAGATTTTTCATTTTTCAAATGAGAATTAGAAAAGCTCCCCATGATTATTAAACTCTGTCTCATCCAAAACTGATGAAAATTTGTCAGGCTCAGCCAAGAAAATGTATATGTATATGCTTTGAAAAACTGTAAATTGGTGTTATCATCTGATAGGCTGAGATAATCTGAAAACAGAATGCGACAAGGAAGACAGATTTAGCTACCTCACTAGTAATTCTGCAGTGCAGTGCTGAGGAGTTCTGTGGACTTCAGAGTCCCTTTGTGGAGCCCCTGCTACAGTCTTCTCAACATTCTGTTGTTTCTTTCTATCTGATCTTGCCACTTTTTAAATCTCATTTTACCTATTATAGAAAGATTGTGGAATAATTAGACTTTAGGGTTTTATTCCATTGTATACTGTTCCTTAGTATCTACTGTAATGTCTCCCATCAATTCCTTGGAGCACATACATAGAATAAAGATTTCTTAATGCAATAGTTATGTCTTATCTAGGTTGCAACTTTATCCTAGAAACTCTGATAATTCCATCCTCAGCTCTATTCTGACAATGATTTTCATTTTGACTTAATTCTGACAACAATTAAATAATAGCCTGGAAAATGGGCTATTCAATTAAACAGTTTCTAGGGGCAGCAAGGTGGTGCAATAGATAGAACACTGGCCCTGTAAGTCAGGAGGAGCTAAATTCAAATAGGGTCTTGGATACTTGATATTTATTAGTTGTAACCTTTATCCCCAATTGCTTCACAAAAATCAGGGGAAAAAACTTCTGAATGTGTGTTTTTTAATTTGCTTGTTCTTGTTCCTACCCCCTGAAGTGTAATGCTGGAGAAATTGAGGCAAGATAGAGATTAGAGACTATTTAATATTTTATTTGAAAGGGAGAGATTTACTGGGGCCAAATGGATCCATGGTTTGGTCCCAGGATTGAATGAGACTCTTGTCTCCAAAAATCCAGCAAACAATGTGAGCTCTCAATGACCTATATTCATGTGAATTAGACACAGAGGGTAGACTGAGGCAGAGGTGGAGTCAGGGTGCTGAGAGTGGGAACGGGACTCTGACAGGATGGGGTGAGCCACAGGAGTTGGGGGGAGGCACCCCAGAGATGGGGAGACGCATCTTGGATAAGATGGTATCTGATATTCTGATAGCTTGGGATGCAGAAAGGCATTCTGATATTCTAAAATATAAGATATTTTATCAAATATTTATCAAATATTCTGATTAAGAGGGAAGGGTGGTTTTGCAGGATTGAGCAGAACAATTATAAACTGAATCAGAACAATTAGGGAAACTGAGGCAAGATAATTAGGGAAACTGAGTCAGGATAATAAAAGACAACTGTGGCACAACAGAAGCTTTATTCAGTATACAGTATCATTTCATTTTTTGATACAGAAACCTTTCATTTAGCAAACATTCATTGAGGTCCTATTACGTATAAAATTCTGTAGAAAGACAAAGAATAATTAGTGTGATCTCAATGATATTAAAGCCCCAAAAGTAAATAAAGTAAGATGAACTCAAATCCATATAATATGAGATAAACTGGAAAAGTACAATAGGGGAGAGGTCCAAAAGGCTATGGGAGCTCAAGAAACTGAAATAAATGGGGAAGGAAGGGAATTTCAATTGAATAGTATGAGGCTTGAAGTATAATATACAAAAATGAGTCATCAGACTTGATGTCAGAATGAGGCAAGTCATTATCATTCAGCTCTATACAGATAGCTGTAGTTGCATAAATAGAAAGGAGGTAAAGAAGCATACTATTCTTCCTAAGATATAAAAATGAAGAACAAAACTTTATCCCTGAAGAAAAATTAAGTGAATAATTTTAGCCTTTGAACACCTTTTCATCCAGAGTATTCATATTGCTTCATAATTTCTTACCTCTATTATATGTTTAGCTCTGTGTTACACAATATGGGGATGTAAAGAGAAGTAGAAGGTTTGGTCACTGCCCTCTAGGATTTTGTGATTTAGTAAAATTGTTAGTAAGACTAGGCAGTGGGCCAACAAATGTGAAAGCTACTTGAAAGAAACTGTGGCACCATTTCAAGAAGAAGTATGGAAGAGTTCGGGGAGGATTACAGTGGTGAGAAAAGGTAGAGGAGAAGGACATGAACCTAGCTGTAAAAATGAGATTTAATAGCAAGCTACAGAACTCAGTAATTAAGAGATCATTATTAACGAGAGCAGTTTTGATAAAATAATGAAGTCAGAAGCTAAATTTTAGGGGTTTATGAAATATGAGCAGAGAAGTGGAGGTATCAATTTTAGGTGGATATCAAAGAATTTTGCCACAAAAGGCAAAAGAGCTTTAAGACTATATCAGGCATAAGGGAAAATCAGATGAAAATTTTTTGAAGAAGACAAAAACATGAACAGGCTGTAGGGAAGGAGCCAGTGAATGGGGAGAAATTGAGCAATAAGATAGTGGGGATGATAGATAGGATAAGGGGAACAATATTAATGAAAGGAAGGAACTACAGATAAATTACATGGAAAGGATTGATTTTTAATTAAATGGAAATAATCTGTAGTGGACAGAAATGTTTTTCTTGTATTCCTGAAAAGTGCAAGACTGCCTTGGCTTTACTTATTAATTTAGAAAAATATTATAAAAATGATTGCACTGAGGATTTTCATATCACTTTAAAAGTCACAGTATTTCATGGCTAGGTCCAGAAGGATTTACCTTTTTTAATTTTTAACCTAAGTTGTTGCTTAAGGGATTATTGGATTTTCTTATAGAAATGAATCTTTCTATGGCATATGTATGTACTACTTTTGCCAATTTGATCTGCCTTTTTAAAATTTATTTAAAGTGTCAGTGATTCAGTCTTTTTTGACCTAATGTAAAATTTTATTGACAACATAAGTATCAACAGACTTTTAGCATTTTTTAAAAATCTTAGCTGAAGTAAAAAGTTTGAAAGTTGCTTGTTGCTATAAAATACTTTGATAAAAGAAGAGTGATTCAGTTATATAGCCACCAAATTGTTGAATCAATCTCCCTGAGAATTTAATATCAAGTCCTCCTTTTTGCTTTTTCCATATAAATATTTAAAGCTAGTAACAATTTCAAAATACTGACATTAGAAGGACACACATTAGGTAGTCAAGAAGTCTTGTTTTAAATTCCAGCTCAAACAGTTACTAATTTTGTAACTCTGGGCAAAACCATTTAAACTCTCAAACTTTGGTTTCCTTACTTAATAAGAGTTCTACAATATTTGTACATATCATGTAGAATTAGCCTTCTGGTTCAAATGGAGTAAAGTTTGTTGAATAATTTGAAAATTTTAGGACTTTGTATATCAATGTTAGCTGTTCGTACATTTTCCTAACATAATACACACATGTATATATACACATATACATGCACACATATATACTGCACATATATATGAATACAATACACATCTGTGATCTTGTCAGATTTATGGCTTCATTGGTATTGGGAATTTTGGGTAGAGGAATTTTATTAAATAATGTAAATCAACATATATATTTTGTAACTTACACTCTTCTAGAGGTGCCAGGTGGAAGACAAGTGATTTACCTGGGCTCAGATAAACAGGTAAAACTTGTACTTTATGCCTCTGAGGCCAGCTCTCTATCCAGCACATCACACTATCTCTTTTAATTTTCATTTTAGTGTGTATTATCATCAGCAGCCATAAAGGTTGAATGAAATGAAAACTAAAGTATTTTTATCTTCAGTCTCCTCTCTTTCCCTCAGAAAAGCAATAGCAATTAAATGACTGTTTCTATATATCTTTACAAGTAAAAGCTCTGTCAACTCTTGCCATATTTTAATTCATTTTACTCAGGAGAGGGATAACTGAAAGGGTAGTTATTTCTGTTGTGAAACAAAATTAAAAGCTGAAATTGCCACATTTTGTATGACTGTGGAACTGTCATTTTTAGACCACATATTTAGGGCACTTGGATATCATGCCATTATTTCCCCAGAGAGTGTTATGTATCTCATGGTAATATGTGCTCATACAATAAAAATGCTAAGTTATGTGACATAGATTGAAAATAGGGCAGGTACTAGTTATAATTACAGATAATAAGTACAAAAATCAGGGAGCGATGCTTGATCTTTTTGTCTTCACAACATTTCTCATCCAAATCCTTTCACTCAACTTGCATAGTTATAGCTTCAGCTCAAGCTCTCATTACCTCAGTAATTGAAATAACCCCCTAATTGTTTTTCTTGATTCAAATTTCTAACTGCTTTACACATTGATGCCAAAATAATTATCCTTAAACATAGATCCTGCTGGAACTCTGTCTTCCCAGAAATCAGCTGGAGTCAGGATCACCAAAAATCTTTATTCTTGGTCTTTTGGGGTAGCCATCAGGAGATTAGATCTAGCAATCTCTACCTCACCTTCCTCTCTCTCCACCACCAGGAGAATGCCTCAATCTCCTCCTCCTACTCCACCCACACAAGTCACTTCCCCTTCTTTGTCCCACCAATCGAGCCAGCACAGAATAGTTGGGGAGGGTCATCCTTCAAACATGTTATTTGAGAATTGTCCAATTGACAATTAGTCTCACGTGCTCCATTATCCAAATGCATTTGCTCAATTCTAGCCCTTTACAAGCTCCTACCATTGGACTTCTATTCAGTAAATTCCATTGGCTTCTTTTTGTCTTTAAGATAAAATATTATAACCCCCCTCCCCCATTTTAGCATTTAGAGTTCTGGGTAGTAGGTTTCTATATAATTATCTCTTAGTTCTCAATGTACTCATTTTTTTGCATCTCTGATGTTTCCTAAATAATATGTAATTAATTTGGAATAATAATTACAAAAAAGAGTAATTTTCATTAAGCTTTACAAAAATTTATAATTAAAAAAAAGAAATTGGTTATTTGACAGGTATACTAAAACTTCAAATTAAGTGGACTAATGGGGGAGATTGGATTGTGCTGATCTTTTTCTGGTTAAGCAAGGGTTAACAGAAACTTTTGATTTCATTTTATGTTTTTTAAAATCTTAAAACACTTCTAGTTTTCCTACCATACTGAATATAGAATAAGGCCTATAAAAAACTTCCTAGTCTGGGAATCTTGTATTTCCTCAGGGTTAGCTTCATGTACTTAACATTTTGCTTACATAAAAGTGTAGCTTTTTTAAGGTATAGAAAGTTGATTGGAAAATGTAAGGAGTGGGGTAAGAGAGTGGGTTAAAATCGTACTGTATTGTTTTCTTTTCATTTGCATTCTTCCTCCACTCTTACACCTTCTGCCTTTCACTGGACATACAAAGAAGACACTGTCTCTGCCCTTAAAGCACTTAAATAAATGCAAAATAAAAGAAAAATTACAGGATGATGCAATGGAAAAAAATAGTAACTATAGAATCAAAGGGTCTTGGTTCAAATTCTTCCTCTAATGTTAATAATATTGATGGGGTCTTCAATGTTAGGTGTGGAGTAGAGGAATCAATAGCTCCATGGTCCCTCCCTTTGGGAAAGTGATCCAATCTGAAATCCAAGTTATGTCAAACTTCTGAGACCCATTGTCTGTAGAAATCCCAGTTATGTTCATGAGGGTAAAATCCTGTAAAACCAATTTGTGGGCCATCCCCTGGCTGCTGACTTCCTTTGGGTCAGTTCACCACAGCACAGTGCCTGATTGTGTCTTTTTTATGGCAGTCATTGATGCAGATGTTAAACAGCATAGGACTAAGCACAGAGACTTGGGGTACTGCACTGAAATATTCCTCCACTGATTTTGAACCCTAAATAGCTACTCTCTGGGTCTAGCCATTTTACTTTGAAATGCTGTCAAAGATAATACTTTTAATGTGTTCGTTGCATCTTGATAAGAACTAAACTCTGTTTGATATGCAGCATCTGGGGAGTATAGTCTCATTATTCAACCCTACATATAATTGTGCAAAGAAAAGTGACACCATCTCAAACACACATCTGAATGATGTGTTAGTAAGAACCTGTATGATTCTCCTCAAAATACTTCTTTTCTTTGTAAACAAAATAATTTCTTTGAGTTTGTCTTAATGATTAGAACCAATGCTTTTCCCCAAAATATTACTTAAAATTTTCTGCAGAAATGCATACTATGAAAATCTAATTATTAAATATTAAAATCACAATGTAGGTATTGACTCATAAGCTTAGAGACCTGGACATGAAAGCCTATAAGCTAATGCTTTAGATCAAGAGTTCTTTATTCTGGGGGCGGAGCCAAGATGGCAGAGAGGAGTCACTCATTTTAAGCTCCCCTTCTATCCTCACTACTAATTACCAAATTCAGCCTCTGAAATAGTGCTTGACTGGTAAAATCCACTAATACTAGGAGTACAACAAATTACCAGCTGAAGATAACTTGGAAGATCGTAAGAAAAGTTCTGTCTTGATCAGGTGAGAGGAGGCCAGTTCAGGCAGGGAGACAGAACACAGAGGCTAGCACACTGAGCAGACCATACGGGTACAGGGAGCTCTCTACCACATGTTGGCTGCTCTGCTTTGCTTGCAAAACAGTAGATCAGCAGAGAAGTTACACAATGCCAAAGGTAGAGTATACTCCAAAAAACACCAGAATTTAACAGGATCTGACTACACCCACCCAGCACTGGAAGTGACTCAGCACAGACCACAGCACAGCTGTGCAGCCCCATTCTGCAGTGTGGATCTTTTGCCCTGGGCAGCCACAAATTGGAAGTCACAAATCTGCACAACGGGGGGGGGGGGGGGGGGGGGGTTTCTGCCTGTGGCAGCCACAATGGTGGGGAGGGGTCACTGCTCAGGGCAGTCACACTCCACTGCTCTTTGCAGCCTGTTTGCAGGACAGCTACTGTCCATCCATCCCAGTTCTGTAGAGGAAACTGATAACCTCTTTGCCCTGAAGGCAGACCCTAAGGGCTTTTTTAAAAATGAGTTAAAATGCCATGCGATCTCTAACTATTGATAGCTTCTATACAGAGAGTAGGTTTTCAAACTCGAGGAGACTAATAGCAGACTGAGTCCAGACAAAAACCCAATGGGGGATGTAACCTGGTCCCCATCACACAAGACTCTCCTAGAAGAAATTATAAAAGATCTTTAAAAAGAGCTAGAAGACACATGGAGAAAGGAAAGAAAAGCTGTGCAAGAGAGTATGAAAAGGTATAACTCGTTAAAAGAAATATTTGATAAAGTGGAAAAAGAAAACGACTTCCTGAAATGTGAATTGGAAAAGGTAAAGAACTCCCAGGAAAGTAGGATTTGTGAATTGGAAAAGAAAATAACTCAGTTAAAAAAAATTAGTGAAATGGAAAAAATTTCCATAGAGCAAAACAACTCATTTAAAAACTCAATTGGACATATACAAAAAGAAATTTTTAAAGAAGCTAATGAAGAAAATAACTAATTAAAAATCAGAAAGGAATGAATAGAAATGAATGATTTGATAAGATATCAAGAATCAGTCAAGCAAAACCAAAAAAATAGAAAAAATGGCTACTGGAAAAACAACAGACCTGGAAAATCTCTAGGACAGATAATCTCAAGATCATTGGACTTCCTGAAAATTATGATGAAAAAAAGAGCCTACACACTATTTTACAGGAAATCATCAAAGAGAACTGCCCAGGTGTAATAGAATCAGAAGGTGAAATAGGCATTGAAAGAATTCATCAAACACCTTCTAAAAGAGACCCCAACATAAAATCTCCAAGGAATATTGCTGCTAAATTTCAGAACTATCAGACCAAGGAAAAAATATTACAAGCAGCTAGGAAAAAAACAAAACAATTCAAATATTGAGGAGCCACAATAAAGATCACTAAAAACTTGCTGCTTCCACATTAAAGGATCAAAGGGCCTAGATATTCAGAATAGGGATAAGATATTTCAGAAAGGGAAAAGAACTTGGAATGCAGCCAAGAATAAACTCCCCAGATAAGCTGAGAATTTTCTTCCAAGAAAGAAGATGGACATTAAATGAAACAGGTGAATTCCATTTATTCCTAATGAAAAAACCAGAGCTAAACAAACAAACAACAACAACAAAAAATTGACCTCCAAATATAGGAGTTGAGAGAAGCATAAAAGATAGAAAGAACTCTAGAGAATTGTATTTATGTTATGGACATACATAAAGAGTGCATATATAATTTGATTTTACTGTTATTATACCCAAAAAAAGGGGGAGATAAAAAGAGGCAAATTACATTCCATGAAGAGGCAAAGGAAACCTATCATATATGGGGGAATTTAGGGAGGGGGAAGAATATTGTGTGAATCTTACTCATCAGATTTGGCTCAGAGACAATTTTAGAATTTGGTTTACAGAGAAACTTCTCTCACTTCATGAAAAAGTGGGAGAGGAAAAGGGAAAAAGGAAAAGAGTAATAAGGGAAAGGTATAAGAAAGGGGAAGGGACTCAACGGGGGTGGGAGGGATTCTAAAGAGGGAAACCTGTAGTGCCCATAAGTTTAATACTGGGGAGGGGGGGTAAGGGAGGAAAGAAAAAGAAAAGCATAATCTGGGGATAAGATGGCAAGAAATAGAGAATTAGTGATTTTAACCATAAATGTGAATGGGATGAACTCTCCCATAAAGTGGAGGCGCCTAGCAGACTAGATTAAAAGCCAGAATCCTATAATATGTTGTTTACAGGAAACACATTTAAAGCAGGGTGATACATACGGAGTAAAGGTAAAAGGCTGGAGCAGAACCTATTATGCTTTAGTGAATTCAAAACAGCATGGGTAGCCATCCTTATCTCAGATCAAGCAAAAGCAAAAATTGATCTAATTAAAAGAGATAAGGAAGG
The DNA here is from genome assembly GCF_048593235.1 of Sminthopsis crassicaudata. NCBI lineage: Eukaryota > Metazoa > Chordata > Mammalia > Dasyuromorphia > Dasyuridae > Sminthopsis > Sminthopsis crassicaudata. The sequence goes on along the minus strand of NC_133619.1, from coordinate 528,517,019 downwards.
AAACTTATCTTACTAAAGGGTAGCATAGACAATGAAGCAATATTGACATCAAATATATATGCACCAAGTGGCATAGCATCTAAATTCCTAAAAGAGAAGTTAAGAGAGTTGCAAGAAGAAATAGACAGCAAAACTATAATCTGATTAGAAAAAGGAAAGAGGAAAATCAAATTGTTAGTTTTAAAAATGAAAAGGGAGAACTTTCTACCAATGAAAAGGAAATTAGAGCAATAATTAGGAGTTACTTTGTTCAACTTTATGCCAATAGATTTGATAACCTAAGTGAAGTGGATGACTACCTTCAAAAATATAGGCTTCCCAGATTAACAGAGGAGGAAGTAAATTGCTTAAATAGTCCCATTTTAGAAAAAGAAATAGGACAAGCTATTAATCGACTCCCTAAGAAAAAATCCCCAGGACCAGATGGATTAACATGTGAATTCTACCAAACGTTTAAAGAACAATTAACTCCAATGTTATATAAACTATTTGAAAAAATAGGGAATGAAGGACTCCTACCAAATTCTTTTTATGATGCAGACATAGTAATAATACCTAAACCAGGTAGGTTGAAAACAGAGAAAGAAAATTATAGACCAATCTCCCTAATGAATATTGATGTAAAAATCTTAAATAAAATTTTAGCAAAAAAATTATAGAAAATCACCCCCAGGATAATACACCATGACCAAGTAGGATTTATTCCAGGAATGCAGGGCTGGTTCAATATTAGGAAAACTACTAGCATAATTGACTATATCAATAACCAAATTAACAAAAACCATATGATCATCTCAATAGATGCAGAAAAAGCATTTGATAAAATCCAACATCCATTCCTATTAAAAACACTTGAGAGTATAGGAATAAATGGACTTTTCCTTAAAATAATCAGGAGCATATATTTAAAACCATCAGTAAGCATCATATGTAATGGGGATAAACTGGAACCATTCTCAATTAAATTGGGAGTGAAACAGGGTTGCCCACTATCACCATTACTATTCAATATTGTATTAGAAATGCTAGCTTTGGCAATAAGAGTTGAGAAAGAGTTTCAAGGAATTAGAGTAGGTAATGTGGAAACCAAATTATCACTCTTTGCTGATGACATGATGGTATACTTAGAGAACCCCAGAGATTCTACTAAAAAGCTATTAGAAATAATCCATACCTTTAGCAAAGTTGCAGGATACAAAATAAACTCACATAAATCATCAGCATTCTTATATATCACTTACAAAACGCAACAATTAGAAATACAAAGAGAAATTCCTTTTATAGTAACTACTGATAGTATAAAATATTTAGGAATCTATCTGCCAAGGGAAAGTCAGGAACTATGTGAGCAAAACTATAAAACACTTTCCACACAAATAAAGTCAGATCTAATCAATTGGAAAAATATTAAGTGCTCTTGGATAGGGTGAGCAAATATAATAAAGATGACAATACTACCTAAAATAATCTATTTATTTAATGCTATACCAATCACCTCCCAAGAAACTATTTTAATGACCTAGAAAAAAATAACAACAAAAGTCATCTGGAAGAACAAAAGGTCAAGACTTTCAAGGGAACTAATGAAAAAAAATGAAATATTGAAAAAAAAAAAAAAGGTGGCCTAGCTGTACCAGTTCTAAAACTATATTGTAAAGCAGTGGTCACCAAAACCATTGGTATTGGCTAAGATTAGTGGAATAGGTTAGGTTTACGGTACAAAATAGTCAATAACTTTAATAATGTCGTGTTTTTCAAACCTAGAGATCCTAGCTTTGGGATAAGAATTTACTGTTTGACAAAAACTGCTGGGAAAATTGGAAATTAGTATGGCAGAAACTAAGCATTGACCCACACTTAACACCATACACCAAGGTCAAAATGGATTCATGATCTAGACATAAAGAATAAGATTATAAATAAATTAGAAGAACATAGGATAAACTATCCTATGGAGGAGGAAAGAATTTGTGACCAAAGAACTAGAGATCATTATTGATCACAACACAGAAAATTTTGATTACATCAAATTAAAAAGTTTTTGTACAAACAAAACTAATGCAGACAAGATTAGAAGGGAAGCAATAAGCTGGGAAAACATTTTTACAGTCAAAAGTTCTGATAAAGGCCTTATTTCCAAAATATATAGAGAATTGACTCTAATTTATAAGAAATAAAACCATTCTCCAATAGATAAATGGTCAAAGGATATGAACAGACAATTTTCAGATGAAGAAATTGAAACTTTCTAGCCATATGAAAAGATGCTTCAAGTCATTATTAATCAGAGAAATTCAAATTAAGACAACTCTGAGATACCACTACACACCTCTCAGATTGTCTTGGACAGGGGTTCTCAAACTATGGCCCGCAGGCCAGATGCAGCCTGCTGAGGACTTTGATGAGCCCTGCTGGGTTATGGCCAATGGGCTGAGGGGCAGAGACAGTGTGAGTTTTTGTTTTTACTATAGTCTGGTCCTCCAACAGTCTGAGGGACAGTGAACTGGCCCCCTATTTAAAAAGTTTGAGGACCACTGGTCTAGGATGACAGTAAAAAATAATGCTGAATGTTGGAGGAGATGTGAGAAAAGTGGGATGTTGATACATTGTTGGTGGAATTGTGAATGCATCCAGCCATTCTGGAGAGAAATTTAGAACTATGCTCAAAGGTCTATAAAACCGCATACCCTTTGATCCAGCAGTATTACTACTGGGCTTATTTCCCAAAGAGATCTTAAAGAAGGGAATGGGACTTGTATGTGCAAGAATGTTTGTGGCAGCCCTCTTTGTAGTGGCCAGAAACTGGAAACTGAGTGGATGTCCATCAATTGGAGAATGGCTGAATAAATTGTGGTATATGAATATTATGGAATATTATTGTTCTGTAAGAAATGCCCAACAGGATGATTTCAGAAAGTCCTGGAGAGACTTACATGAACTGATGCTGAGTGAAATGAGCAGAACCAGGAGATCATTATATACTTCAACAGCAATACCATATAATGATCAATTCCGATGAATGTGGCTCTCTTCAACAATGAGATGAACCAAATCAGTTCCGTTTGTTCAATAATAAATAGAACTAACTACATCCAGTGAAAGAACTCTGGGAAATGAGTGAACCACTACATGACATTTCCAATCCCTCTGTTTTTATCCACTTGCATGTTTGATTTCCTTCTCAGGGCAATTTTACCTTATTTCAAAGTCCAATTCTTCTTGTGCGGCAAAATATCTATGTATATGTATATATATATATTGTATTTAACATATACTTTAACATATTTAACATGTATTAGTCTATCTGCCATCTGTGGGAGGAAGTGGGGGAAGGAGGGGAGAAGTTGGAACAAAAGCTTTTTCAAGGGTCAATGCTGAAAAATTACTCATGCATATATCTTGTAAATAAAAAGCTATAATAATTTTAGAAAGAAGTCTTTACTCTGTTACTTTACCTTAGGTGATAGTAATCTATAGAGCGAATCAAACAGAATGAATTATGAAAAGAATGGAGCTGGGATGTCTACTATAATTTTGTTGTCCTCAAGGTATACAAGAAAGAAATGAGATATAGGAAACTAATAGCCTCTCTCAGAAGTTTTCTATCTGTATTTTACCTGAGTGGGAAATGTTATTTATTAATAGGCAACTATTTCCTAATTTTAATGTAATTGTGATCAGTGAAATAAGAAAATTGCTGCATACAACAAATAATAAGACAGATTCAAGAAAAAAAATTCAGTTATCTCAAAACTGATGTGTTAATTGTGTCTATTTAACTTTAATCTTTTGTTGCAAATATACCATAGAAAAATTAATAATTGAGTCTTGAGCTTTTCCTCTTTAGCATATTGCCCTCCCCCCCCAAAAAAGAAAAACACCACCCAAAACAACAGTAGATTTTGTTTTAATAGGTCCAAATTGCTAATTTGGGGCTAGTTTGCAAAAAAAGGATATTCTTATAGCTTAACCATTTTAAAAGTCACTGAATAAAGAAATTTTTCTGAAGAAGAAATAAAAGTAAAATAATAGGAAGTTTGGGAAAAATTTGGGAGCAATTTTAAATTCCTTTCCTTTAATTGTAACACTTTTGTTTCTCAATCAAAATTATCCTAGAAAGTGATTTCATTATGTTGAAGGGTTTTTAAATTGGAATTCTTAAAATCACTCTTATTATATTGAATGAATACTTAACATCAGTTGTCTGACTCAATTAAAATTCACATTTTAGGCTCCTTGAGTAATTGAAGATCAGAAAAAGAAATAACTGGAATAAATTATAATTGAAGGGTGGGCAAATATTACAAAAACTTCAGATGATTAATTGTCCATAATTGTAATACACTACATTAATACATAGTAGACTTCTTTTTTGTTAAAGGTATTGGAACAAAGACTGAGATGGCTGCATATCAAGTGGGATATAGTGGGGATTTTCACTTTTTAGTTGGACTTTTTATTGATCTTTAATGAACCGTCAGCTCATTTTATGTAAAATAATGTACTTTTTGTGTATGTATGCAAATATGTATGTATACATGTATATAAATGTGTGTACATGGATGTAAACAATAAGCTGCTGTCTTGGATAATTCCAAATTGGGTACAATAGCTTGTGATTAAACAATCAAATTCTCCCCCCCAAAAAATTAAGCAATTATAATGTTACATCTTTGAAAGGTATATGAACTTTCACACTTTTTTTACAGTTCATTTCATTTTTTTATTTTTAATATATATTACTTTATGAATCATTGGGAGAGAAAAATCAGAGCAAAATGGAAAAGGGAAAAACTATGGAAGAGTTTAAAAAAATAAAAAAGAAGTGAACATAGATGCATGTGGCCTTTTCTCTATTAGGATTGCTTTGGAACTTTGCACTTTTTAGATCAGAGTTTTTTAGTAAGGGTCTTAATATGGGAACTTAGTTATTTTAGCATTTTGATAAATTTATGTCAAAATTTTTTTTTCATTGACTTATATATTTTACTTTATTCATTCAAAATTTTCTGAGAAATGGTTCTTAGGCTTTATTAGAATGGGATCTATGACACAAAAATCCTTCAGATTTCAATTTCATTTCAATGACTTAAATGCTTATTTATAGAACATAAGTATCTTTTGATAGCATTAAGAGCAGGAGTACATGGGATGTGTATAAGATCCATATTTGAGTATATTTTATGGAATCAATCTAATTATCTTATGGTTTTATCTTCTTTATATGGTCTCAGTGAGGAAAGGGAATATGTTGTTTTAATTAGATACTGCATTTCAACTTTTTTGCTGTGTTCTCTATCCCATTAAACTTTTCATAACTAATTAGTGGTTACTCTTTTTTTGCAATCTTTGGAAATTATTTCCAGTGTATTTTTTGGGGGGAATTCTGAGCTCTATATTCTGGTAAATATGTGTGTTTGTGTGTGTACATGTTCCCCCACACACACATGTACATGTGTACAAGCATGCATACACACAGAACTTCTAAAGTAGGTAACAGGAATTCAAAAGTAAACATTTATTAAATATATGAGTCATTGTTTTAGGCAGTTGTAACACAAAGACAAAAAAAAAATGCAGTCCTTCTCAAAGAGCTTATATTTTAGTAAGTTATGCAAATTAGAAACAAGAACATACAGATTTGCCCAGGGTTACACAACTTCTAAGTGTCTAAGGATTAGGAACCATGTTTTCCTGACTCCAAATTCAGCACTCTATACATTCTTCTACACAGAAAAAAGTTTTTCTTAGGAGATTAACCACAGGTGAGACTTAAGGTAAAGTTAAGAATTTTATAAGATGTAGATGAATATCCTACACACACACACACACACACACACACACACACACACACACACACACACAATTTTGTTTTTTGCCAGTTTTCCAATGAAGGGGCTATATTAAAATGGTTTCCAAAATTATCTTCTTCCTATGACTCTATGATTCAGAACTTGAAGTAGAATAAATAGAAAAATAGTTGAAAAGACATCTTCTCAACTGTATAATCTGTTGATAAGCCTTTCCAAACTTAACTAGTCTGATCTCCACATGAAAGACATATACTTGAAGTCTTTCCAAATTGTTGAAACTTATGGAGCTTATGCAGTAAGCTCTAACTGGTTTTTATTCTTCTTGTCATTGCAGTCATTTGGGGTCCTCCTAAGTGCACAGCAGCCTCTTTCATTTCATTTCTTTTGCATTGTTCATAATTCAACTCTATGTTTTAAGTTCCTCCTGTGCATTGACAGAAAAGTTTGCCCCCCAGACCATTGTTTTCATTCAGCCACCCCCATTCGTGGAAACTATCCACTGAAAATGATTTCAGTTTTCATTGATATAGTATTGAAGTCAGATATCTGAAAATTGGTCTGTTATATAGATCTATAATGTACATTATTTTATTTTAAAGTTTCTTTTTCCATTATCTCTCATATTTGGATTATATTTTCATCTGTAAAAAACCTTTCAGAGAAAGTTCAGGTCACAAGGCAAAGACTTCTTCAATATCGGAAGAAAAGTTAATATATCAATAGATCAAATTTTGTAGCTTACCAGGTGAAGACATAATAAACATAATAATTCAATTACATAAGGCAAGAAATGAAAAATCATGGATAATACCATAAAAGAAGACAGTTATCAAAATATAGACAGAACAGTATCAGCAATTCTATCTGGGTCAGTAACTGGACATAGGCTATTTTCTATATACTGGTTAAATCATAAAGGATTTTTAAGTCAAGAGTAACATTGGAAGGAAAAACAAATAGCCACAAGACCTAATGCTGCACTTTAGCAGTACTATTAACTGTAAATTTTTATATTCTCATTCCAATCTTCAATGTTAGCAAAGATTGGTACCTTTTGGGAGGAATAACTTGCCCATCTTCACTTTTAGAAGTGGCCTCTGGCTTCTTATATAACATAATCATGTCACAAGAAGATTGATGCTATGTATGTTATCTGGATTGACACAGATTATAAACTGCATAAACTTCTATATACTGAGGTCATATATATTTTCCTTCTCTTCTTCCATCCTAATTCAAAGAGATAGTAAATGTATAAAGCAGTCTAGAGCAAGTTTAAAAAAAAAAAAACCTCTACTAGAAGCCCATTATAAAACTACTTATTATTCCATATTAAATTTTATTTTGTTTACATGTATGTCAGATGTCACTATCTATTTCCTAAAATGAAACTTCTTGTAATGTATTTAAAGTTTCCATTATAATTTCACATAAATTATATAAACTTGCTGTCACAATTTTTTTTCTATCATACTATGGTATGCGTGTCATGAAGGAAAAACCTTTCTTGCAAATATTGAATTACAATTTTCCAGTTGTGCCCACTCCCATCCTTTAACTTCTTACTTTAGTTTTAGTAATGAAATCAGTAATACCAAACTACCATTATTCCTGAAAAAGGCCATGTCTTTATATCTCTACAAAGGCATAGATCTTTACTTCAAATTTTATTTCTTTTTAATTGCAAATAGTAGCATATGAACAATATTATATTGTAGTTATGACTTTTTTGAACAAAATTATAGTCTACATATACAACTCAGCTTTGGTCAGGATTTCACTTTTACATAATGATGTAAATCCATTCTTGGTGATTTTTTTTTTTTCCAGCAGTTTTTTCCTACTCATTGCAGTTAAGTGTCTGAAGTCATATTTGAACTCGGATCATCTCTATTCAATGCTCTATTCACTGCACAATCTGGCTGCCCCACGATATAATTTTTAAAGGCTTGGAATTTTTTTTTTTTGGGGGGGGGGAGGATACTGTGACTGAAGAGAAAAACTGAGGAGAAATTAATGACAAAAGGAAGAAATCAAAATATGTCTTCCCTCCAACTCTGTAATCCTTATAGTTGAAATTGTACTTCTGACAGGAATAGTTTTTAACCTAAATTCATTTGTCACTGTCACAGAGTTGAAGAATGTGTGGCTAACACAGGTAACATGGTGTGACATCAACAGTGCAGTAACAGAATTAACCACATCTGTGAGGTGTAGAGATGCTGCTTCATATTTCTCAATTATCATTTTCCCTCATAGACATGTTCTTAAGAACATTGAATTATTTTTCATCGGATTGCCAATGTACATTTATGTAATTGTACCATAATCTCCATTAATTTTACAATAATTTCCATTTTATTGTCAATTTATTCCAGTCCAATCCCATTATTGAAAGATGTGAAAAGAGATAGAGCAAAAAATGTCTAGTGTTTCTATATATCAATATAAGCTTTTTGTCTGCGTTCAAGAACTATACATATTGTTTTGATTAAATTTTATTTTTATGAATATCTGTTTTCTTTGCCTCCCATCTTTCCCATACCTTCCAATTAAGAAAGAATAACAAAACTGCCTTTTGTCTTTCTGTCTCTATATGTCTCTCTTCCCCCCCACCTTTCTCTCTCTCTTTTTCTCTCTCTACCTCTCTCTTACCCTTACCAAATTTTATATCAGCCATATCCAAAAAGAAAAATGCCACAATCTGTATTCTCAGTCCAGCATCTTTCCCTCAAGAGTTAGAGTTTCATCATTAATCCTCTAAATTATTTTTCCAGATTCTGTTGATTGATCAGAGTTCCTAACCCCCTTTGGTTAACTGTGTTTGTTTTCTTTCATTTAGTCTATATTTATCTCTTCCATTGATTAATTCTTAGTTCTTTTTTATTTGTTAACCAGTACCATTGAAGAAAAAAGATTATTACTCGCTAATATGAGATCTGGTACTACTAGGCCCCCATCTTTCCATTTTTCCCCCCATTAATTCACTTAAGATTCTTTTCCTTTTGTTTTTTCAGATGAATTCTGATATTATTTTTTTAACTCTATGATGTAATCCTTTGATAATTAGATTAGTATGGGAGTGAATAAATGCTTTATGTATAATGCCATTTTTTATTAGATTGGCTTGATCTTAGACATTACAATCAATAGTCTCTAATTACAGTTCTTGTTTGTCTTGAAAAGGAGACACCAAAATATTTTATACTTTTTCTAGTTATTTTGAATGAGATTTGTTTTCTCTTCATGGTGGATTTTGGGGGTAATATGTTGAAATACTGATTATTTATGTGGATTTATTTTTTTAATCCTACAAATTTGCTGAAGCTATTTCAATTAGTTTTGTAGTTGATATTCCAAGACTCTATAAGCAAATCATATCATTGGCAAAATAGAATAATTTTGTTTCTTCTTTGCTTGTGTTTAATTTCATCAATTTCATTTTCTTTTCTTATTATAGTTAACATTTTTAACATTATATATTGAATAGTAGTGTGATGAGAGTGGACATCTTTGCTTTACTCCTGATATTATTAGAAAGGCCTCATTTAACCGCATTATAGTTAATGCTCTCTCTAGTTTTAGATTTATTCAATTTGTCAAATGAAGGAAAGACCCATTTTAATAGGAATGGAATATTGTAAAAAAAATAAAAAAGTTCTACATTTAATAGATATAATCACATGATTCTTCCCCTCCACTCTTCCCCCCATTTGTCATTTTCCTAATTCCTGGCATAACTGTAACCTGGTTACAATGTGTAATTGTTGTGATGTTACTGACATCTATTGTTAATATATTAATTAAATTTTTTTTTCATGAATATTCCTGAGGGATATTTTCTCTACAGATATTTCCCTCATTCCATTTAAGTTTCTCTGGTTTAGTAATCAAGAATGTAATTGTACCATGTTAATTGCTCTTTAAATGTGTGATAGCATTCAGGTATAAATCCATTTGGTCCTCACTGTTTTTTCCCCTGTTAAGGAGTTTTTATGGCTTGTTAGCCTTTTTTTCCCCTAAGATTGAGTTATGTTTTTATTGTTGTGTAGTTGTTACTGTTATTCGGTCATTTCAGTCACATCCAATTCTTTGTGACCTTATTTGGAGTTTTCTTGGGAAAAATACTGGAGTAGTTTTTGCCATTTCTTTCTTCTCTCATTTTACATTTGAGGAAAATGAGACAAATGGGTTTTAGTGACTTGCCCAGGGACATACAACTAGTAAGTATCTGAGGTCATACTTGAACTCAGATCTTTCTGATACTAGGCATTCTATCTATTATGCCATATTTGGATTTTCTTTATTTCTTGTTTTATTAATCTGAGCATTAATATTATTGTAAATAAGCATCTCTATAATTTATGTTGTCAGTTTTGTTGAGAAAGTATTGGATGAAATAGTTCCTAATAATTTCTTTTGTTTCTTCTTCTTTATTGAGTTCACCTTTATCAATTTTTATACTGCTAATTTGATTTTAAGAAAATCAAGTTAACTAATGGTTTACTTATTTTAACCCCCTCCTCAAAATTAGCTCCTCCTTTACTGTTGTTTTATTTTTTTTCCTTTTGCTCATTTCGTTTTAATTTTCAGCATTTCTATTTTAGTCTTAATTGGTGGTGGTAAAAAAAGTTGATTTATTGGTTTCTTAGAGTTTCTTTTTCAATTGCAAACCTAATTCATTGATTTGTTATTCCTTCCTTTTATTCATGAAGGTGGTTTAAAGATATATTTCCCCTAAAGACTGATTTCATTGCCTCACAAAAATGTTGATCTGTTGCCTGTTGTCTTCATCAAAACATAACAGAACCATTCTCAGACCTTCTTTCTAATTAGACTCCTCTTTGACTCTTGATATTGATAGAATTTTGAGGGAATATAGGTCCATCTTCCTGTATTAGAATATAAACAATTTATGTAAAATTATTCTTTTGTTATCTTGCTAGCTCATGTGGTTTTTTTGTGTGTGTGTTTCTCTTCATTCCTATGTTTGTATTTCAAGGTTTCTGGTCATCTTTGCATTAGATTTGTTTTGTAGTCTCATTTCATTATAAAATTTCATTTTTTTCCCCTTTTGGATTATATTTTTTCCCAGCATGTTATTATTGAATGCCTGGATACTTTGACTTTTGAAATACAGCCAGTTCACACTTAATGTAAGTGGATTGTTCAATAAAACTCTCTCCTCTCGTGGGGCTCTGCATGACCCTGTCATCTTCATGACTAAGGCTCCCATAGTTGAAGAGACTTCATTATGTGAGGTCCTCGCAACCAGAGCAGCTTTAATGTCTGGAGTAGAAGATTTCTGGCACAGTTGTTGCACTGGTGCTATTGTATTACTTTCTCCTATACTGCTGGCTGCCAGAAGCAGGAACTGCTCACTACCTGCCATGGATTCAGATTTATATATCGCAGATACATGTAAAGCAAGTTCTGTCTTTGCTTATTCCAAGCTCTATATCGTTTATATTGGTGGCCATGAAATCTTGTATGATCTTGACTGGCTGCTAAATACTTTCATTCTTTCTTTTCGACTACTTGAAATATTTCTCCTTTGAATTGGAAACTTTGAATTTTGACTTTAATATTCCCAGGAGTTTTTGTTTTGAGTTTTCTTTTAGAGGGCAATTGATTTGTTCTTCTACTTTCTTGCATACCTCTCATTTCTTTCACCATTTTTTCCTTTGACATTCTTATTTGTTTGAATAAAAAATGTTTAGTTTCTAGTTAAAAAAAAAAAAATTTCTGGCTTGATTTTATCCAGAAATTTGGACTTGTGCCAAAGCTTTGTTTTCCTTTGAGGTTTTACTTGAAGATATTTGGAGTTATTCTTCTAGGTTTACTTTGAGTGTCCTTATTACTATTAAGTAATAATGGTCAAATTCTTTTTTTTCCCCCTTTCTTGTTTTCCAGTCTGCTTTCTGACTTTGGACTTTGTTAGGTCTTGGCTATGCACCCTTATAGAAACAATGGTTTAACTGGACTCTTGTCCTATTAGGTCCTAGTGCTGCTTTCTTGGGATTGAATTTTCTATTATTCCACACTCTTATTAATAATTCTGGTTAGGGACTTACAAGCTTTCAGTGTTCTTAAAATAATCTCTTCCAAAGAAAAGTCCAATCACTGCTCTCATTTTCTGAACTACAAGTCACTAACCTGAGTTTAAATCTGAAAAACATACTTGTAGACTTAGCCCTGGTTAGAGGTTCCAGTATACTGATACTGGACTGTACTATTATTCAGCCATACTTGACTGTATCACTCTCCTATGCAATAAATTTCAGTGACTTATTGGCTCTAAAAGTTTTTCCATTTTACTTTCAAAGCCCTTCACAATCTTGCCTTATCTAGTCTTTTTAGTTCTATTGTTCTTATGCTTAGCTCCCTGACTTTTATTTGTCTGCTATTCTTCATGTCTACCATGTACTCCCTCATCTCCCATCTTATTGATCTCTCTTTATTCAAGATTTAGTTTAGGTACCACTTACTACCTGCACCTTTCTTGATGCCTTCCATTGCATGTTCATCAGTTCCTGTTAGGATGTAAGTTCTTGCAAGAAGGTCTTGTTTTCTTTATTGTATTTGTATCCCTAGTGCCTAGCAGATAGAACCTGATGTAAGTAAATATATATTAAATTAAGTAGCCAACATTTATATAGCATTAAATTTGCAAAACCCCTTACACGTGTTATGTATAAAGGTTGGTGCTATCATCATCCTTATTTTACAAGTGAAGTAACTGAGTCTGAGTGGGAATACATTAATTTATCTGGATAAAACAGACAGTAAATATATGAGGCCAGGATTATAATTTTTTTCTCACTACAAGTCCACTCACTGATCTTGTCCACTCTGCCTCTAGTTGCCTCAAATAAATAATATGTATAATGTATAATTATGTTAGTACATAATTGTTAATTGATTCCTAATTGTGTAATCCTGGACAAGCCACTTAATCTGCCTCAGCCTCAGTTTCCTCAACTGTAAAATGGGGTACTTTTAATGCCTTTCTAACAAGATTGTTGTGAGGATCAAATAAGAGAACATATAGAAATCATTTTGTAAACTTTTAAACCACTGCACAAATTTTTAATAACAGCAATAGCAACAACGTATCTTTCTTTGAACTAATTAAGTTTTGGTCTTGATAGAAATTTTTTCTGAAAGTAGTTAGTAAATATGAATTTTAATAACATGTAAACTCTTGTCTTGTTTTTTTTCCTGGCCACAGCACTGGAAGCCATAATTAATGTATTAATATTTGCATACTTGTCTTAAGCTATTTAATAGGAACATAGGATTTAGAATTATGTATTACTTTATCAGTCATCTACTAAAGCCCCTCACTTTTTATAATGAAGAAGCTGGGTCCCAAAGCCTTGCCTTAAGGTCACAGTGAAAATTAGGTGGCTGAACTAAGATCTGAACCCAAGCCTTTTATTTCAAATTCAATGCTCTTAAAATACTCTATACTTTCCATATACTTTAAATAGTTTACTAAAACTATTTAAACTCCCTCTTTTGTACATTACATATCATGTAAATAATCCAAATTTTGGAGGTATGTGTGTATATTAAGTTAAAGTTTAATATTAAATTTGAAAGTAGAATATTTAGGTTTATATTTTTGTTTCTGCTACTTCTTATCTGAACAGTCTTGGATAAGTCATTTTATCTCTTGTGGTCAGTTTCCTCATCTGAAAATTAGGTATTCATTTAGATCTCCTAATGAGGAGATTAGGGGAGAGTTTTTCAAGGAGTCATGTAGCCATGTTTACAATAATAGACTTTTTAGGGGTGCCGCTAATTGCTACCCACTCCTTGGTGAATCTTTTCATGTACTTCTCCACTTTGCAACAAAGGCCTCTTGCTAAATTTTGATAAATGGTGGTAACTTTATACAACTTCAGGTGTTTAGTTAAATCTGTGTCACAGACTTTCAATTTAAAAAAATAGAAGCACTGCTATACTTTAAAAAAAGATAAGAAGCAAGAATTATGAAAATAAACATATAATGAGTAGTAAAAAATCTTGTTTTCTTGTATTTAATGATAGTGGTATTTCATAAAATAGCTTCTTGGAAAGGTGTTCTTAACAGTTTTTTTTTTTTAGGTCTTGTTTCTAGCAATTTTTGAAAGACAGTATTTTGGCAAAATACTGTGGTTGGGGGGAAATCTTTCAGTTAGAGGCAGCCTTAAAAAACCTAACTCCCACTCTTTCATTAAATTATTTATTTATTTATTTTGGGCACAAAAGTTTTAAAGTGACATTGCAGAGTCTTGAGTCTATATTAGGCTATTTTATTTAGTTGTGTCTTATTTCATGAATTCTTCCCTCTTAATTCTGATTGTACCTCGTACAGGTACATTGGAAGTAAAGCTCTGTGGAAGATAGGATAGAGAATAGGAGGGATGTTTGGTAATGACAAACAGCTATTGAATATATTCTATCACTTAGACTGTATTTAGATTTGATAGGTCCAGAATTTTGAAAGCTACCTTTGCTTCTACCTACTAACTTCCTTTTAACAACTTTATAATGCAAAAATAGAAACTGGTTGCTGAAGAGAAACAATTGCTGTAGTGACTTTAAATCTTTAGGTGTATTTGATTATTTTCAAACAGAAGATTTTGAGCATTCTGCTTACTGCTTTTGATTGAAGACTTGTTTTTCTTTTCTTTTTTATACTTGTTTCCTGACCTTTCATAAATAATACACCAAGGGAATTTTGTTGGGAAAATGATAAGACAAGTCTGAAGCTTTCACATTTCCTATACTTGTTCTCTTTCTGTTATGTTCAGAGGCTATTGAGGGACTGCAGTTCACAAAGTATTAGGGGACAACGGTAATGAGGAGTGGTCTACACAGCTAATTCTTTTCATTAAAAATTATTACTTAGTTTTTGAGAGAGCATAAAAATATAGAAATAAGATAAAAAATAAAAATAAAACAAAATAATCATTTAGCAGTGATTCATAAAATTAGTGTGAAGAATAATTGTTAACACTTGTAAACTAACTTGGAGGGAAACTTATCCAGAAGGTTTTATTGTCTTCTAATGTATTCAGAGATTCTGTATTAAATATATGTGGTAATGTTTGTTTTACCAAGTGGGCGAAAAGAACATATCCATCTTAAGCCCATTGATTGTGTCAGATGTTCATAATTTAAATGTATATTTATAGATTTCTTTATTTTAATTTTAACGGGTCTCTTTTCTTTCACCAAACCAATCCCTCATCCCCCAGCTGTTTCTTCTCTTTGCCATCTTCTCAGGACATGGAATGTGAATATATCCAATATATATTTACATGTGGACATTTAGTCTTTCCTGTTTTACATGTATTTTTTGAAATCAGGACTTTTCGTCTTTGTATTCCCAACACTTACTGCATTGTGCTGCCTTGTTTGTTCATGTAGTTTCTTGCAAATCAGCTTACAAAATTAATCAGTTTTGATCAGAACTGAAGATACATTATGATCTTATACATTTTGGATATCTTCAACAGGAAAATTTTAATGACTTGTGCATGTGCATGCATGCGTGTGTGTGTGTGTGTGTGTGTGTGTGTGATGAAATGTCTATAGTTTTGAAACATCCATTTATTTGAGAATAAATGTAGAGAAAATATTTACAACTGGTTTGATTTTATAGTTATTTACAATTATAATTTAATAGTTCACTTTTATCATGTTTTAAGGTTAATACAACATTGTTGGGTTTAAAAATAGTTTTTCTGATGATAATTTATAGGATAGAAAATGAATAACTTATATTGTCCCTTTCTTCCTGATAAGAAAACAAAAGTTTATTGAATAGGATATTAAAATCAGCCACTATTCACTCACATAGAGCTTCTCTAGTCACTGTGAGTTAGTTAGGACTTACTAACAATCTACATGGTATATTCTGACCACTCTATATAACTGAAATTTTCATTTTTGAATAGTATGGATAAATCCTTACTTTCTAAATCTATTTACATTTCTCTAATTCTAATCTATCCAAATTTATCTAAATCTAATAGATCTAAATATATTTCTAAATTCTATTTCATTTTTTTAAATGATGTGTTTCAGACTAGTTGGAAATAAACTTTTGAAGGTATTTGAAGGATATTTCCCTCAAATTTGTAAGACCCCTGATTTGAAATCACAAGTAGAGACTTGATGGACTTAGTAGCTATAAATGTAGTGCAGATGGGAAAGAGACAAGATTTTCTGCCAGATGGTTTCTTCAACCCTGTTTTTTCCCCCTTAGGCTCAAGATGAAGAGGAGGAAGCCTTTCTGGATTGGAGTGATGACAATAGTGAATTTGATCCAAGTACACTCCCAGATCCTGATAAGCACAGAAGCCATGAAGAAACATCTGATGATGATATGGAAGATGGAGAGAGGTATAGTTTATTTAATTTTGACAACCAGTAATTTGTGGGGGGAGGGGTTCACTCTTCTGAAAACTGGAGTACTTTATTAAAAAAATATTCTGTGAAAAGTACTTCTTTCTCTTTCCTCCACCAGTTTTACTGATCTCATAGAAAATACTGCTATGCTGCTGCTGCCCCACTCTTTTTTTTATTTCCTCTTCTCTTTTATCTTTCCTTTACATCTCCCTCTATATTACTTAAACTCAAGATTCAGAGTGCAATTTAGTTGCTTCTTACCTAGAAAACTCCTTTTTCTTCATGTTTGCTTGTTAGAAAATTTTGACTTCTGTAAAAGAGATCCTACTGAAAACATTTTAGGGTTTTTGCAGAAAATAAAAGAGAAATTAGATAGCTATTGCACATTATAGAATTTGTAGAAAAGAAAATATCAGATATATATATATATATATATATATATATATATATATATATATATATATATATATATAAAATGATATGGTGTACTCATATGTTTAGAGTAGTGAACAAATTCCATAAGCGTGAAACATGTGTGTCTCTCTTTTGAATTTATAATTAATAAAGACTATGAATGTACCAAGAATAGAAAAATATAAGAAACTGAAATGTTTGGCACCAGTCAAAATTTATTAAACACCTGTTGTATTCTGTAGACTATATGCGGCATTATGGGGAAAAAAATTCTAGGGAAATGAACACATTCTTTATAAGGAATAGGCAACTTTAATGGAGTTCAGTGATAATGAGTAATGAAAAATGAAGCTTATATAATTGAAAGAAAAGAAGATATTTTATCAATATAAAAGAAATGTAAAAAAGAAATTTATCTTATTAAAATTCTCTAGGATGGGGACATTAAAAAGACTAATTAGTGTACTAGTTTAGTTACCTGGAAAATCTACTTACCCCGAATAAGCTCTTTCTCCATTAAAACAAGATAAATTAGACAGTAATTACCATGTTACTTTACACAGGGTATAGTTAAAAGCCTATAAGATAATAGAATAGAAATGTAAGTACATACTTTATAAGGGTTCCTAAAATCTGTGTTGAAAGGAGTATAGTATGGAGACTATCTATTTATATACCTATATCCCCAGCAAAAGAAAATCTTGGTTTTGTTAGAAGACCTTTATTGGTGAAGAACTCACTATCCAATAAGAAAATGGACAATTTGTAAAAAGCTTAAGGAAGATTTAAAAGATTAGTTATGTAGTGGTCCTTTTCTTTTGAAGGTGACACCATCAAAGGAAACCATACTGCCTGATGAGAGATGACTATATTCTCCATCAGAATGTTTCAGAGTATCAATATTGGAGAAAAAAAATTCCTGATTTACTCAAACCATTGGGTCCTACCCAGTATAGCTGTTATGCACATATTCTTATATAAATATACTTTCTTTTCACACTGTCCACATGATTTCAATTTTGGTAACTAGGACTTCACTGAAACATTTATTTTTAACTTGGACATGGTGTCCTATTCTTAGTTTTACTATCCTAAGGAAGGAATAGTTGAATCTTACAGCTACTGCTGCTTCTCTTTATAACCATATTGAGCAAAGTTGATTTTTTTTAAGTCGTTGGAACAATTTTATCAAATCTTCTGCCAGTAATTTATAGAGACTATTTTCTATATTTTGTCCAGTAATTTTTATATACATTTGTTATAGTTCCTCTTTTCTTCCTTTGACTTTCATTGTCTCAGTGCTATTTCAAATGTTGTAAAAAATATCAACTATGAAATTTGTTTGAAAAAGGTGAACCATTGATGTAATGAATGTTAATATAACAGATTAATAGCCCGAATACTGTATTGTTAGCTATGAAATGCTTAAAAAAAAAAAGTTCCAAAAGAACTTCTATCCTCTGTGGTGCATGTAAGGGAAGACATGGTCCAAAATTGTGTAAAATTAGAAAGCATTAATTAGTTGCCAAGTTGTGCTTGAGCAGGATAATATTCATTGAGAATGCCCCTTCATATTGTTTAATGTAATCTGGGTATTAAATGTTGTTTGTCCATTTCCCCTTCTCTGTTGTTTGCTAAGCTGCGGAAGTACTAAAGGATTTTTTTTTTTTTTTAAGTATGATACAGTTCTTATTCAGTGTTTATTGAATTTCTTTATTGACAATTAAAAAAACAAGGAACTATGAAACAAGATATAAAATTGAATGGTAAGGTAATAATTGCAATCAAAAATATGATAAAAACTACTTTAAATTTTTTCAGAAGCCTAAATTTTAAAAGGCTTTAAAAAGCATGATGGCATTGTCCATTTGGGAGACAGAGTTCAGGAATTATATGGAAATAGAACATTCTAGAGTAGTTTTCTTGAATTCAGATTGCAAGTTCATAACCTTGATCTACAATGGAATTTGGATGAATGGTTGATGAAGCTGGATCCATTACTACATATAAATTGGATAGATGCTGTAAAAGGACTATTAACTAAACCTAGAGGTCTAGCAGGAGAAAAAAAGACTGGACTATCTTTGGAATAACTTTAACATATACTATCTAAATCTTTGCTTTTCTTAGCATGATATATATTTGTGTGAAGAGAGGAACAAAAGAATAACTCTTTAGTCCCCTCTGAAGGTTCAGTTTACAGTCTATTCAAATCTTATTCGGTAGAGTTCTTATCTATTTTCTTCTGGAAATACTACTCAGAAGTTCGTGTAAAAAATCATCCTATAATAGCCTTAAAACAAGAGCATAAGACCTTTTCTTTCACAGAATGGTTTGGAGTTATTTAAAACACTGTGTAAAGTATTTGTCCCAAAGACAACCCAGTCTTCCTAGACCTGTAGGGCTAGTTATTAGTCCTTTTAATGTACCTGTCCAAACTATATATTAGTAATGGATCCAGCTCTTTCAGTCAGCCATCCATACAAATGCTATTGTAGTTTAGATAGTAAGCATTCTTCAATTATTTGATTTGGGGGTGTTTTCCTTTATATGATTAAGGATAGGCCTCATTTGGTGCAATAAGGATAATGTCATAAACATGAGCCATTTGAAAGACCAACGCTTTCATAGAGAAGTCTCTCCCATTTGGAGTTATATTGGATATCCTTCACAACAGTAAGAAACATATTCCAGTAAGCAGGTCTCCTGGTGTTAAGCCTTATTTCATGTTTCTAATTGGTTTATACTTTAACAAAAGGCAGTTTTATGCTATGTATAGCCAAGAGCACAGATTCTCAAGCCCTTATATAGTTGGCTTGAGGGAAGGTTGTATCTCTTGAATCATGCCTCTGGTCAGTCTTTGACTAGTTCTGTGTTTAAAAACAAAGACTTAATTTTAAAACATGCAGAACAACTTTAACCTCAGCTTTTAAAAGCCTTAGTCAGTTCTGGTAGCTAAGTTTAACTCCAGCCATCAATTGAAGAATACCAATTAAGTAAGTGGTTGATAACTCAAGACATATGTAGAGAGGGTCCAATTACACCTTCCCTTAATTTTTGGCAAGGTCATGTCTAAGGACTATGAAGTCACTTGAAGAAGGTCATTTTATTCAATAATATCACCCATCATCACAACTTTTCAAGGAATCTTGTACATATAATCTTATGTAGAAGTGTTATGAGCCAGAACTTGAAACAAGGTGCTAAGTCAATGAAATTGATAGAGACAATAGTTATCTAATTTAGCATGGTGCTTAACAGTTCTCTAGTTCAGTTCTCTAGTTCAGTACATGCACTTAGTACTTACTATAGTTCCATAAGATTCATACCTTTAAGAGAGCATATATAAGCTAGGAGCCTCAACCAGGATTCAGTCGGGTAGATTTAGAAGCCAGAGCTCAAGCTCTTGGAATAAAGACTACAGAAAGCCTCTAAGAAAGCTAACTGGGCCACAGGAGAGGAGACAAGACTTGGAAAGAGACAATAAAGGATTTGGACTTTAATACCTGACTGTATTTGGGATGATTACTGAATGAAACTAAGGCTGCCTCCAGAGACTTCAAGGAAATCTTAGGAATTTGGGAATTGACAGAATATTACATAGAAGACTACAAATAACTTTGTATTCTTGGAGTTTGAGGACACTACCAGGTGATCTCAAGGCTAGAGAAAGAAATAAAAGATGCCATTTTGGGGAATTCCAATAGCATAAAACTTTTGTCCCTGAAATAGCTAGAAACTGCTTGTAGCCAGGTAAAGCCATTCTTAGATCTTTTGCCATCTTACTGTCCTAAGTGATACAGAATGGTGTAAGAAGACTGGAAAGGTTGAAAAAGGCTGAATTATGAAATGATTTGAATACCAGAGAGCTAGATTTAGAGTGTAGGTATGGGCTTGCAACTGACTCTTGTGTGATCTTAAATATCTTAAGCAATCACCTAACTGTAGTGTTCTTGGTTGGTTTTCTGGTGGTCTAGGAGCAGTCTTCCTTTCAGCAGATTAATCACCACAAGAATAGCTAGGTGTTATAAAGTCCAAATCCTTTATTATCTCCTTCACAATCTAGTTTCCTTGCCTGGGACCTGGGCTAGCTTTCTTAGAGGCCTTCTAGAACCTTGGTTTCAGTAGAGAAGCTAAGGAGGGCAGGCCTGCCACCACGGTGGTGTGAGTTGGGTTGAATGAATCTCTCTGAGACTGAGGGCTTGTGTTTTAGCCTCCAGCCACCACAAAGGTGGACTATGGAATGAATTTGTCTCTGCATCCCACCTTGGCTGAGTTTGTCCCAGCTTATATGCTCTATTACAATTAAATCCATTCATCATACTGAGTATAGGCCAATCATTATATCAGTAGGGAACCATTACTTGTTGTAAGATTAAATCAATCATACTGAACTTAGAGAACTATTAATCACCATACTAAACTAGATAACCATTGTCTCCTCAATTCCACTGAATTAGCACCTTATAAGAATCCTTGTTTTAAGTACAAAGTTCTGGACCATAACACTTAACATCCACTGAATCCTTATTCATGAAATAGAAGTAGACTTTTTATTGTCTAGTTACTTCCCTTACTGAATCACATCATGAAAACAAAAAAGTCCTATACTTTTTTTTAGCACAGTATTGAAAACACTATGCTAGATGCTAGGAATACAAATTGAAGCAAAAGACAATCCTAAAACTTAAGGAAATTACCATCCAATGGGAGAGACACAGGCAAACAAATATATAGAAAGCAAACTAAATATGACATAATTTAACAATAATTATTAGAGGAAAGGTCCTGGAATTAAGAGAGATTAGGAAGACTTCCTATAGAAGGTGAGGGTTTTAGTTAGGACTTAATGGGAGCCAGGGAGATTGATAGAGTGGAAGAGGGAGAACATTCTGTAGGAAAGCGCCAGAAAGAATGCTCAAACCTGCTAGATAGAGGGTCTTATTTGTGAAACAGCAGGAGACTAGTGTCACTACATTGAATACATAATGGGGATGAAAGTCTTTGTATGGCAGAGTTTTATATTTAAGCTACTGTAGTTTATTGAGTAGAGGGGGGTTGACATAGTCAGAACTGCACTTAACTTTATGAATGATGAATTGGAGTGGGGAGAGGTCTGACACATTCAGCTCTACCAGTAGGCTGTTGCATTAATACAGGTGTAAGGTGACCAGACCTGTGCTAAAGTGTCAGAGGAGAAAAGGGAACATATTTGAGAAATATTGCAAAGGTGAAATTGGCAGGGTTTGACCAACAGTGAGATTGCAGTAGATTTAAGAATTATCAGCATGTAGATAATTATTAAATCATGGGAACTGGTGAGATCTCCAATTGAAGTGCTATGGAGGGAGAAGAGAAGAGAAGATAGCCTAGAATGGAGACTTGAAGGATACCCACAACTAAAGAGGTTGGAGGAAAGGTGGTAATGTAGAGGAAAATCAGCAAAGGAGGACTAGTCAGATAATTGAGAGGAAAACCAGGAGAGAGTAGTGTCCTGAAAACTTAGAGAGAAGAGAGTATCAAGGAGGAAAGAATGATCAGTAGTGTCAAAGACTGCAAAGATGTCAAGAAAAATGGAACTTGGGAGGGGGGAAGCCATTGGATTTTGCAGGCTAAGAGACTCTTAACAACTTTGGAGAGAATTTCAGTGTAATGTTGGAATTCAGGAGTTGGCAATTAAAGAACAAGAGGAGAGAAAGTAGATGTACCTATTGTACTAGCCTTTTTAGAATTTAGCTATAAAGGATAAAAAAAAATGTAGAAAAATATTTTTTTCAGCATAAGAAAGACGGGTATATTTGTAGGCAGTAAGAAATGAATGAGTAGAGAGGGAAAGATTGAAAATAAGTGACACAGTGAGGATGACAGAGAGTACAATCTGTTGGAGGAGAATGGGATCACTTGAACAGCTGTAAAGGGATGTCTTTGGTGAGGAGTTAAGGCCCCTTCCTTATGTGAGATAAAAGTGTGAAAGATTAGGAAATGGCAGAAGTCATCCAAGTGAAAGAAGAAAAGAAAGAGGAAAGAAAAGAGATGACAACTCATTTTTCCCTTGTAAAATATGAGTCAAAGCTTTCTATTGAGCCATTGAGGAAAGGGGAATGATGAAAGAAAATTAAACCAAGTATGAAAGTCATTGAGGATTCATTTTCCCCACCTCAATCTGTGAGCCAAAGAGAATGTATGAAAAGTGTCCAAAGAGTTTTGTGTTGTAAGAAGACCTTGAGGTTTCAGTAAGAAGTAGTTGGTGGAATAAATGAGAAATAAATTTTAAGATGAAAAGGCATTCATGAGGTAAAATGGAATTAGGATAAAACTTTGGAGGTGGAAAGATTGTAGATATGAATAAGGAATTGGATGGTAGTGATGGGAAGGATATTTTGGTTTGAATATTGATCTGCAAGAGTTCAGAGTCATTGGAATGGGAAAAGTACAGCCAGATTATAAGAATGTTTATTACTGAGTAGGATGCTTCACTCCTCTCAAAGAATAGGCACAACAGGATATAGAAGACCTAAAGTCAAAGGAAGGGTTGTCCTTTGTGTGGCAGATTATATTAGATATAATCAGATTTTTCCACCTAAGAATAAACATGGCATTTTCAGAGGTAAATTAACTCTTCTAAACATGGAAAGTACCACTGAGTAGATTGATGCTTTAGTAGTGTTTTTTGAATAAAATGGTTGATGTAGTACTCCATCTACTTCTCCATAATAATGAAAATGAGTAATCATATGAAAAAGTATTTCAAGATTTTCAGAGGAAATTTAAAATAATAGTTTTTAAAAAAGTAAAATTAAATACTCAATAGTGTTTGTTTTTAAAACCTTTTAAATTTTGCCTCCTGTCTGGTGTGTGCTTTCTTCCTCCTCTTGCTATTTTTCCTAGAATTGGGAGAGGGGGAAGCCACTGAGTGTTCCTTTAGCTGTGTTTCCTTTGGGTAGCTTCCCCCCCTTTTCCTTTTTCACTCTGGTAACCCTATAAGTATTTAACATGAATAGCATCTCAATCTTGCCATGGAGAGAGGCATTGCTTGTCAATAGACAGTAAGCAAAAAATGTATTTTGGGATGAGCTTGACACCACTGAAATGGCTGGAATCTTAAGTCACCATCTGACCTTCGGGGAAGTCTTTTCTCCTCTATGGCAAATTTTTGGCCCAACTTTCCAAAGCTCTTTATTCTGCAAACCTTAATAGTGAGATTTGCTTTTTTTTGCCAGACTGGAATGATTTGCAAGACTGAAAGTAAGAGTGCCAAATTATTTTAACATTAAAGACTCCAACACAATAAATCAGAATGACCAAAACTAAAAAACCCACTTTCCTAAAAATAACAACATGATCTCTAATTCCTTATAGAGGAGTCCCAGAATAGAGTGCCTGTCTCTCTGTCTTTATCTCTGCCTCTCTCTTCCCCTCTTCCCCTCAAGCCTACTTTCTGCCCCCCTACCCAAAATGTACTGTTAGGTACTCAACTCAACAACCCATCATCATCTGCCTCGTTGTATTCAGACACAACATCCTCTTTCTCAATCTCTTCCTATCAGAATAATTACTTTCCTATAAGGCTTACTTCCAATCTTACTCCTCTATGATGCCTTCTCTGATTCTCTGAGATAAGAGTGTTGGATCCTTCAATTTTTTGCAGAAGAATTTATCCTTATCATACCATACTTTGTTCCAT
Organism: Sminthopsis crassicaudata; assembly: GCF_048593235.1. Lineage (NCBI taxonomy): Eukaryota > Metazoa > Chordata > Mammalia > Dasyuromorphia > Dasyuridae > Sminthopsis > Sminthopsis crassicaudata. The sequence continues at coordinate 528,492,704 of NC_133619.1, read as the reverse complement.
CATTTATGGAGCACAAGTCAAGTACATATATGAATTCTTCATATTCAATTCAACAATTGATTTGTTAAGTAATTATTATTTGTAAGTGTTGTGCTTGGTTTAGGGAATTAGCTGTTTCTAAGTTTAAGGAGCTTACATTCTCTTAAGTAGATTCTGTATGGGTACAAGTACATACATACACAACTATATATAAAATAATTTTAAGACAGAAAGCACTCTAATAACTAGAGGAATTAGAAAAACTTGAATAGGAGGCAGCCACCAAATTGTGCTTTGAAGGAATCTAGGGAAAGTAGGTTTAAGAAGGGAGTTCATTCCAGTCATGATCATTTGTGCCATAAATGTGAGACATGAAATTTTATCTGTAGGGAGCTACCTGGCTAGTTGGAACAGAATGCATGAAATAATATTAGATATTTCAGTGACAGATTTTGTAAATGCTGAACTTAAGCTCTTACAGATAGGTGCTTTATTGTTTTTTAAAATGTTTGAACTTTAAATTATGTTTTATACATTTTGGAATAGAGATAAAGGCATTGAAAATCATTGTTGGGTGCCAGTATAAAAATTCCTCTCGCCCATTCAATCAGGAATTTGTTTATAATTTTTCATCTGAAAAGTCATTGAAAAATCAGATTAAGGGGCATCTAGGTAGTGCAGTGAATGGAGCACCAGCCCTGAAGTCAGGAGGACCTGAGTTCAAATGTGGTCTCAGATGCTTAACAATCCCTAGCTGTGTGACTCTGGGCAAGTCACTTAATCCCAATTGCCTTAGCAAGAAATAAAGAAAGAAAGAGAAGGGAGGGAGAGAGGGAGGAAAGAAGGAAAATAGAAAGAAAGAAAGAAAGAAAGATCAGATTATGGTGATTGAACAACACTTGAACTCAGATCTTCCTCATTTGAATGCCAGCTCTTTATTCACTGTGTCACACTGCATCTTGCTTTGTGCCTCCTAAAGAATGTATGTACTAAATGATTGTTGAATATAGATGTTCTGGCCTTCTTTTCCTCCTTCATCTGTGAAGTCCGAGTTAGCTCCTTTTGACCTCAGGATCAGCCAGAGTCAGGATAAGCAAAAGTCTTTGGTCTTTAGAGGGAGAAGTGAAGGGGATCACTCACACTCTCCACTGATCGAGCTCCATTCTCGTTGTCCTCCTCCAAGGTGACTCTGGCTTCTTACTCCACCTCCTAATCCCTCCTACAATTCTCTGTATACACCAAAAGATCAAAGCCAACACAGAATAGTGGGAAGGGCCATTTTTCCAAGCATATGCTAATAGAGTATTGTCCAATAAGTAATTAGCCTTAAGTGCTCTGTTGTCTGATTCCAGTGAACCTATTCAGAGTTTCAGTCCTTTACTTCCATCTATCTTATAAATTGACTTTGATATTGAACCATGCTCTAAAATCCTAGTCCTACACTGGAGTTGTAGAACCAATACAGATTAAAAGGTAAGTCATTTCTGATCCTTAAGGATTTCTAGAATAAGACAGTCACAGTGACTCAGGAATCTTGATTAATGATTAATTAATTGATAGTAGGAGCATGGTACAATGCAGTGAGCCCTGGGCTTAAGAGCGACAAGACCTAACGTCTAAATCCCCTAACTATTATTTACTAGTTTATGATCCTCTGTAAATAACAAAATATGTCTCTGAGTCTCAATTACCTCATCTGTATAATGTATATCATGTTATTTGTCCTGGATCACTTACATGATTGTTTTGGTGATCAAATGAGACATTATAAACATAAACATTTATGTTTATAAGCATTTTGGAAACATTAAAGTACTATATAAATATATTATCACCATCATTAGTGTCCTTAGTCCATCATGTAATTCATTGATCTTCAAAATATGTCAGTCACATCAATTTTGGTGCCTGGAAAATTATTCTTGATTCTCAGAACTTTAGTATAAATCACATTATACTGTATCACATTTTATTGGCTTAGAAGAATTACAAGTTTTTACTTAAGTTTAATATTAGACCTTTATTACTTTTCAAATATTAAGAAAGAGAAAAAAATACCCAGTTCATCCTGTTCTTCACGGTTTGTTTTCTCTTATATTTCATTCTCTATAGAGATCTTTAACAATATTCTGGTTTAAAATTTTAGGATTTTAGATGTAGACCTGGAAGGATCTTCTTTAAGTAAATCTTTCCTCTTAGCTACACTTCTACCAGATGATTAATTAATGTCTGTGAGCATTCAAGATTAGTTTTTCTATGTCTAACAGTATTCATCATATTTGATTTAAAGCTATCTTCATATCAATTTTTAATATGGCAAAAATTGCAGTGGTGGGGAATAGTGCAAATGCAGTAGTTGGGTGTTCTAAATATTCATTATCCAGTTAAATTGATTTTCTAATATTTATAATCTTTCAACCTTTTTGAAATACAGAAATGGGAAAGAACAGAGTTGTGATTGTTTTCATCACTGGTTTGTGTTCATCTTTATTTTGCAGCATTTTTAGATTGAACTCTGAGCTGATCTTAGATGAATATGGTTGCAGTTAGGAAAGAATTAAATTTTTTGGTGTAAAAGTTACAGCTTTTCACATACATATATATGCACACATATACATATAAAGATAAATGTATTTGTATGTAGATAGAGCATATCATTTGCTTTGTAACTGTAGTTTATAGTCAGGAACAGTTGAATGCTCCTCCTGTAGATTGATTTGTTTCATTTTTGAGCTCATATCATTCTGCCACTCAAGAAGCAACCTATACTTTTTCATCTTGTCTCTAGAACTGAACTAGAAAAAAGGATATGCTAAGCTTGAATGGTTTTCTCTTTCAAAATAGACTTCATGTCACTGAGACTAATTTGTTTCTAGACTTAGAGCTTAGCAAATGAAATCATTCTATCACATCACTTATGTAATTTCAGTACTTTAATATTTCACTGTAGCTTTTATTTTAATGTGGGTATTCTCTGTAGTGGAACTGATCATTAGACATCCATACCACCTCAAATGCTATGATTCTGGTCCATACTTTCTCACAGCTTAACATTCTGTAGCTGTTCTTCCAGGACTTTTTACATTTCTTTGGATACTCTTGTGGCATTTGAACCATGTACTTTGTAACCCAAGGTCACTTCTGCACCTTTGCCCATTGCATTTCCTCTATGATGGCTTTGCTTTTTTCTGGTGTTTAGGTTATCATTGAAAATATCAATGCAATCTATTTGGGCATGCCATATTTCTGCTTCTCTTTGGGTCATATGGGGGGGGAAGGGAAAGGAACAAGTATTAAGTATCTCATCTAATCTCCACAACTACTTTGGAAGGTAGGTATTATCATTAGACCCATTTTATCATATAGAAGTTTTTATTAGACCATCATCACATAGAAAATACTAACATGTACAAAGGTAGGTCTTTGAAGAGGAAGGGAGGGACAGTTTGAGATCATTAGGAATATTGGACAGTTTTCCAAAAGCAAGCCAATTATTCTTGCCATTCAACTGGACTCATTAAATGTTATCCATGTAATTCTAATAATGAGGTTCATTATAGTTAAATTTTCACTTAAATATTCAGTGAGTTTAATGAAAATTTCAAAATGACGTTATTTTGTTTTTTGTTTGTTTGATTGTTTTGGTTTTTTTTTCCTCTCCAATATTTTTCTTGAGAAAAATGGATCCTTGGGGCACATTGTGGTTAATGCTCTGGTTTTTTGAAAAAGCCTTTTCTTACTCCAAGTTCAGTAATGACAGCTTCACTATTGTGAAGTTTGGCTTTTGTAGACTTCTGGTTTTTTGTGAAACCAGAAGTTGTGGAGTGGAAGTTGTGGAGTAAGAAAGCATGATTCTATTATATATTGATTTTGTTTCCTGTTACCCATCTCTTTTATATTTTTCTTTCAAGAACCTTCTTTAGAAGAATTAGCTTTTAAAAGAAAACCCTTTTTCATATTTGTAAAAATGTTATTTGCCTAAGTATTCAGAAACTAAGCTTGTTGATTTGTTGTCAAGATTAATGCTGAATTATGTGTGATGAGAGATTTACTGAACTGCCTTACTAGAAGACATTTTTAATGTCTTTATTTTAGCTTTTAAGAGCTAATAAGGTTTGGAACTCTAGAAATAGATAGAAAATGTATGACATGGGCTTTTGTCCCACTTCCGACATATACTAGTCATTTGGACTTGAGCAAGTCTCTTAACCTCTTGGTGCAAAAGAAGCTCCCAATCTATACTGATTGTTATTTCCTTATCCTGGAGTTCACTAAATCAGTAAAGTCACAGTTCTAGCCATCCCCAACATGAATCTATATTAATGGGTAGTAAGATGTCTAAAGTAGATTGTAAGCATAGATTGAATTGAACTTCTTGGGGTCTTACAAAGAAAAAGAAATGTCATTTATTTCATCTGGGGAGAAAAATCTGTTAATTGATTTGGTATTAGGATAGTAGTCCCTTGACTTCTTTTCCATCCTTAATCATTGCTTACTGCCATTTATTTTTCTGTCATATCACATTTGACTTATGGGTATGATCTCTGAGCCTGTTTAGCTAACCATTAGCCATTCTTAACTTTAGCCATTCTCACTTATAGCTTCAATTGTTATATTTGTCATTCTTTCACATTTCAGTCAACTTGACTGAGGAATTGAATTCTTGGTCACATAAGTGGAGATTCTGTAAGGTTAGGATGAGTAACCTTAACCTGGCAGGTAAGTTGCTGCATTTATGATAGCCATTTTCCTGTGGAGAGGGTAACAGTGTCGGCTCAGCTTCTTCCTAACACAATTGTGTCAGCTTTGCTGTTCAGAGAGGATTGTCAGCCTGACCCTGCTGTGCAGAGGTACCAGCTGTTTAAGTTGGGCTACTGTTTCCTCTGCTATTCTGCTTTATCAGAGGTAGGCAAGCTGTGACCTAAGAACTGGCATTGACTTTTATGCATGCTAAATGAAAGTTCTAGGACTCTGTGGAATGAGATTAAACTACAGGTTTTCTTTCTTTCCCTAAGGCTATTGAAATTATTAAAATCTAACTTTGGGTCAATGTTAGTCACCTTTTTCATGGGAAATTTTCTAATATATTATCTTTTCTCTTATTTTAAAAAACATTTTATTTTGTCCCAAATAAATGTAAAAACAATTTATCATTCATTTCTTAATTTTGAGTTCCAGATTTTCTCCTTTCTTACCTCAATTGAGAAGGCAAGCAATTTGATATAGGTTATACATGTCCAGCCATACCAAATTTCCATATTATTCATGTAACAGAAAACATAGATATATCCCCTCGCCCCCCCCAAAAAAAACCCAAGGGAAATAAAATAAAAAATCTAGGTTTTAATCTGTATTAAGTTTCAGTTAGTGGTTCAATAATTTTAAAATGATCTCTCTTGGCTCTAGGCCACTTGCTTTTCCAGTGAAATAGATCATATTTGTTTTCTACTTTTTCAAGATTTTTTTTTTAATGTCAAGCTGAAATCTGTTTTCCTGTAACTTTTATTCATTATTCTTATTTAGACCTTTTTAAGCTGTATAGAATGTCTCTCCTTTTCCACAGGATAATCACTTGTATGCTTGAAAAACAATTAGCATGTTGTTCCTTTATCTTTTCTCTTCCGAGTTAAACATTCCCTTTTCCTTCAGTTGTTCCTCATGTGACATGATGATTTGAGATCTTTCAGCATCCTAGATGATTTTCTGAATGTAATTCTCTTAAAATATTGTAGGTTATTAAGAGGAAGTTTTCTCTTAGCATTGTTAGGTAACTTCTGGTTGTCCTTCGTAAGTTCAGGTAATCAAGCCCCGATGTAGCGTATCTTTGAGGAGCTGAAAAAAATTTGAACTTGTTATTGCTAAAGCACTATGTGCAAATGTCGGAAAAAGAAAGAAGTGCTGTAGTATTGAAGAAGGCCATGTTTCTTTCCACTATTTAAAATAGTCTTTAAACTCTATACCGGAAAGTTTGACTTCCATTCCTGCCAAAATTCTGGTATATATTATTGTTTAAAGGGATGGTTAGTGAACATTTAGAAAATGAAGCATTGATTACAGAGTTAATACAGTTTCATTAAGAATAGGTCATGCCAAATTAGCCCCCATTTCCTTCTTGAACAAGATTACTAGACAGGTAAATTAGTAATGGGTACAATGGATAGAATTATCAGACCTGGAATCAGAAAGACATATTCCTGAGTTCATATCTGTCCTCAGACACTTATTAGCTATGTGATCCATGGCAAGTTATTTAAGTTGTTTGCCTCAGTTTACTCATCTGTAAAATGAGTTAGAAAAGGAAATAACCCCAAATGGTGTCATGAAGAATTAGGCACAACTGAAATAAATAACTGAACAACAAAAATAATTTAGGACAGCTTGGTGACATATAGGTAATAGAGTTAGAAAGTTAGGAAAAAAGTTAGAAAGACCTGAGTTCAAAATTGACTTCAATTACTATATGACCCTGGGCAAGTCATTAACCCTATTTGCCTCAGTCTCCTCATTTGTAAAATGAACTAAAAAAAGAAATGGCCAATCATTCTAGTATTTTTACCATGAAAACTCCAAATGAGGTCATGAAAGGTCAGATACGACAGAAATAGCTAATGAGTAAAAGAAAATGCTGTAGCCACTTTACCTGATTATGAGAAAAGAATTTGACAATATCAGAATAGAGAGTGACATGGTCTAGATGGTTAAATGGATTCAAAACTGACTGAATGGTCAGAACCAAAGAGTAGTCATTAATGTTTAGAAGTTACCTAGAAAGTAGTCAAGTGGCTGTGGGACCTATCATTGGATTGGTGTTGTTTAACACATTTGTCAAAACTTGGAAAGACTTGTATGAACTAATACAAAGTGAAAGGAGAAGATACTAGGAGAACATTGTATATAGTAACAACAACACTGTATCAATGAATAGATTATGAACTCTTGAAAGTTATATGAACTCTTATCAACACAAGGATCAACCATCATTCCAGAGGACTAGTGATAAAGCATGCTGTCCAACCTCAGATATAGAATTGATAGATTCAAGAGTATAGATTGAATTTTCATTTCGCTCCTTTGCACTTTTCTTCCTTTTTTCCTCTCCCTTTTCCTTTCCCTTTCTCTTTTTCTTCCTTTTCCCTTTCTCTTTCACTTTCCCCTTTACTTTCTTCCTCTTCCCCTTCACTTTCCTTTTCTCTCTTTATTTTTTTTCAGAAATGACTAATATAGGGATTTATTTTGCATGACTATAAAAATAAAATTTTATTTAAAATTGCATTTTTATTCATTACTTTAATAAAATATTTGATTAATAGAGCATTTTTTTAAACTTGTAAATCACATAAAATTAAAAATGATAACTAAAAATTGGGGGAATCTCATTTATTTCTGGCATTCCCACTGTCTGCAGTATATTCCTACCTTCTCTCCAATTGCAATCTTATTCCTTCTTTCAAGTCCTGTTGCCTCTCAAGACTTTATCATCTCAGGATATTAAGATCTCTTATTCTAAATTCTTGTATCATTTACTGGCTATACTACTCAACTTAACATTTAGGTGCTACCTTATGCTTGGAAAAATATTTTTTATGTATATGATTTAGTCCTATGATCAAATAAAGGAATATTTAGTTAATAAAGACAAATTCAAAGGGTTAAAGGTATGAAAGAGCATCAAGAGAAATATCTGGTTGTAAATATAATTCATGGAGTGCTTAGTTATCGTTTTAGCAGAAATTAATTTTATTATATCTGTTCATTTGCTCTAGACAAGGGTTTTTAACCTCGAACCCACAGACTTTGCAAGATAGATTTCAAGGGGTTCATAAATTGGAGAGGGGAAAAAATCTTTATTTTCACTAACCTCTAACTGAACTTTGACATTTCCTCCAATTATGATGTAAAAAACATTGCAAAGGACATCCATAACACACACACACACACACACACACAAAATGGTTAAGAACAGGGGTCTGGAGTCATGATTAATTCTGAACATTTCATATTACCTCAGAGTCAGGTTCATATATATTGGGTAACTTACACAGTCACATGCTTTTTTTTCCTCATTCACCTCTGTTATATTTTACTATCTTGTCTTTATTCTCCAAAATTATGTCTGTAATGAAGTCTGATGAAATTGTTTTTACAAATTTGGTGTTAGTGTAGAACTGCCAGAAAGCAGAGTCAATATAGCCTGATATATTTGGATTGCTATTTCTATATACAATAGCATTCTTATAGTAATGAGGAGGATGCAGTGGGCTTTTTGATGGGACTGCAGTAATTAATCTTCATTAAGACTTTTGCCATGGCCTTGTAAATTAAAATTTATGATATGGAAAAAAAAATTGTGGCACAACATATTTGAATATCAAAATGTCAGTCCTTAAGGGAGAGATCATTTGTAAGTTTTCAGAGCTCTATTTTGTTAGCAGATTCATTCATTATTAGCTTGAAAAATCTTTAGAAATGTTCTCATTGGAGAAATATCAATTGAGAAGGTATACAAGAAGGGAAGTATTATGCAGATAGTTTAACACACTAGTTACTCAGGTACTGTACTCTTGCTGTCAAGTAATTTTCCATAGCTGAATTAACAATTCCAGGAGAATACCCCATACATTCAAAATACTCCTCATTTCCTTCTTTACAATTACCCATCACTTGTATGCAGTTTAACTCAGTCAGCAACTTCAGCTGATTTGTTTTTCTTTGAAAAAAGCAAGCTATATTTAGGCACTGCAGTACAGGACAAGGGCTTTAAGTCCATTGAAGCCTCATAGCAATTTGTGTTTTATTTCTGGACCTGCATACGCAGTGCCCTTAGGGTTAGGGATCCCTTTCTCCACCCCTGAAAATCTCCCCAACACCACAAATTAATGATGCAGAAGTTCTAGAGCTAACCAACCAGGTGGCACCCCCCCCCCAAAAAAAAAAAAGGGCACTTCGCTCTCCCCAGCAACATAAGTTCACTTTCTCCTATTGACAAGAATGGGATATATAATTTTACATGGATTCAGTGAAATTTTAGAACTTGATATATTTCCTAGGAAAGTTTTAGTATTACTTCAAAATTAGAAATATGTCCTTGGGAGAGGAAATCTGCTAAGTGAACTACTAATAATCTCAAGATTTTTTGAGGTATTATGCATGAAACAGCCTATATAAAGTACATAAAATCTAAATATTTCTGTATAGAAGAATTGAACATGTTTAACATATATTGAATTGAATACTATTTAAGGGAGGAGGTGATGGGAAGAGAAAGAAAAAAAAAATCTGGAACACAAGGTTTTGAATGTTAAACTATATCTATGCATGTATTTTGAAAATAAAAAGCTAAAAAAAATTCTTAATCTTACTTAAGCTAGTATAATGACCCCAGTTTCATTAGCCATTTGTAGCCCAGATATTTTATTTCTGGTTTATTGAAGAGAAGAAAAAAAAAACAACTTTATATTGGAATGGTTTCATATATCACTTAACTAAATGTGTTATTGATCTTTGAGTAGTCTTCACCTTCATAGCAGGCTCACTAATGAACATAAATCAAGGGATAAATATGTGACATATCTTCTTCATTTTCCTTTTAAGTTATTGATTTAGTGAAGCCAGCCTGAGGTCATGGAGTGTTTTCAACCAAACATTTATCTAGTACCTACTATGTGTCAGGCATTAAGTATATAAACCTAAAAATGTAGCAACATCTGGCCTGAAGGAGGGACTTCTCAAAAATGAGATGATTTCAGACCATGATTTTGTTGTTTGTTTGCTTGCATTTTGTTTTCTTTCTTATTTTTCCCCCCTGTTTGATCTGATTTTTATTATATTCTGAGGGAAACATCCACATGTAAAAAAATATATAGAGAATATATTTTAAAAAACAATTAAGGAGTATTATAGGTATCAGAACCAAGAATTCCTTTAGTTCAGATAGTATCAGTTTGCTTATCTCTCCATTCTATCAGCCTCCTTCTACTCATATGCTAGAATATAAACCATCTGTGATGCTGTGAAAATAGTTTCTCAAAATATTTGTCCCATAAGATGGTTGATTTGGGAAATGAATTCAAGAGAACATATAGATCATGGTCTTGGGAACTGGGACACTCAGAATTGAAGTTCCTGTATCCTCACACTGTTGCATCATAGGTTATAACACTGATCTTTATGTCTTCTGCTATTGCTGCAGATCATCAGTCCTAAACCTGGCAGTACAGTTTCTCACAGGAGTTTGATGAAATTAACTATCTGCTTAGCACAAAACTGAAATGAAATTGGGCTAGAGTATAAGTATACATGTGAATATAGAAATCATCCTCTTCTGTATACATAGTGGTAATAGCTGTCAACATAATTTTAACTTTCCATCATCATAAAAAGCATTTATTAAACATAATTTCATAAAACTTTTAATGCACAGTATATATTGTCTTATTTGAGCCTCATAATACTCATGTGAAATGTGTGGCATAAGCAGTAGCTATTTCCTGAAGCAAACGATACATCTATCTGTTCGTTTGTTATAGGTCAGATGTGTTTTGTGTTTGTTTTTTTATGCCATTAACCTTCACTTCCTTTTCTCTTCTCTTTGCCTTGTGCACTCCACACAGACTGAACTACTTCATGTTCTCTAGACTTCATTTGCTCTTTATCTCTATTCCCTAATTATTCATGATCTTTGTATTTGGAATATCCTTCTTGCTTCTCCTTCCCTATTGAACTCCTACTCGTTTTTAAAATACTCAATTTATGTCAGTTATTCCATGAAGTCTTTTCCTGAATTCCCTCGTCAGTAAAAACTTTCCTCCTCAAATCTTAAAGTGTGTTTTATTCTGTTACTAACATGTTAGTCTATCATAGAAATGCAGTATATCATCCTATAGAGAGAGCTGGCCTACAGTTCTTGGATACTAGCATAATAGTGGGTTTAGAACTGGCTTCAAAGTGAAGAGATCTGAGTGCAAGTGTGACACATACAAATACTTGCTCTGTGATTCTGGACATAACCTCTTTGTACTTTAAGCAGTTTTGTGTAATTCAACCAATTGAATTCCTCATTCTATCATAGATATCTGTATGTCTTTCTTTCCCCCAAAAAACTGTGATATCCAGGAGGGCAGTGACTTTGTCATATCTAAACTTGAATGCCCTTCAAACATTTAGCATAAAATTAGTAAAAACAAGTTTCATGAATTGAAATGAGATTATTGCATAAAATGTTGTAAGCTATTAGGAGTTATTGTAATACTTAACTAACTCAGACTACTAACTATATATATATGTGTGTGTGTGTGTGTGTGTGTGTGTGTGTGTGTGTGTGTGCGTGTGTGTGCGTGTGTGTGCGTGCGTGTGTGTGTGTGCACACACGCACACACACGCACACACACACACACACACGCACACACACACCCCAAACTGTATTCCTGAATATCTACTCATTAAACAAGATACTTCTCATTGTCACAATCAGTGATCAGGAAATTTATTTTAAAAATGTTCACTTTAATGTTTTTTACTGGTCAGTAGTGATAAGTTAGTATTAATGTCAAAGGATTCCTCTAGTTTAATTTCTTATTACCACCATCATTTCCTCTCTTTCTCAATTGGAAGAAGTTAGTGATGTTGATGGCTTTGTTGGGAAAGCTGATTTCCCTAATCCAGGAAATGCTGAGCCTGCAAAGACTACAACAGTAAACAGTTTTTCAGAGATACTTGAGACAGCAGGGAGTATAGGAACTCTGGTAAAACCTAAGAAAAAGCATTAAGAGAGAATATTCAGGTCATCCTTTAATATTTGCTAACTAGGGAGTTCATTTTCATTGCCAAAAACTCCTAAAAGTACTTTGGGAAAGAGGTAACCTTAAAATAATTATTAAGTTTATTGTTGTTATTAAATTGAATTAAGTTGGGATTACTTAGCATCTCTACAAATGATTTCACAGTTTAAGTTATAGATAAACTGATCTTGTGAAAGTAATAAAACCCTTTAATAATAAAATGATTTGTTAATTATATAATGCAGTATGTCAAATCAGGTTCATCTGCACAAAAGATTGATAGGCAAAAGCCTGTTGTAAGTCAATAATTACAATTCTGCTTCCTGACATTAGTATTTAATGTACTCTTTAATGGGCTAAGCAAAACCTCTACATGCTTGTTGAATTTTTTAAAATTGTGAATACAGGTATTTTAGGGAAAGGTACATTTGAGCATAATTGATTGTAAGGTAAATTTTATTTTTGTTTGCGTTTTTAAAAATTGAAAGTGTTCCCCTTAGAAAAAGTTCCCTGATCTTTGAGTTAGAGGTTTTAGGAAGCAGTTAAGAAGAGACCAGTTCATGAAACCTATAACACCAGCAACTTAACAACTGCATTGAGTCATCTAAAACAGATTCAATTATAGTAAGCAAATTTCTAAGTATTGGGTTTCTTGTCTTATCATTCTTTGAAAAATTAAATTTACACATGTAATTTATTTTAATCATGACATGTCACAGTTTTCTAACATTAGATAGAGCATCAACCTTGATATCAGGAGAATCCGAGTTCAAATCTGGTCTCAGACACTTAATACTTTCTAGCTGTGTGATCCTGAGCAAGTAACCCCTCTTGCCTTGGGGGGGAGGGGATGGTCTATGCTTTTTTTTTTTTTTTTTTTTTTTTTAAATAGATAATGAAAACTACATATATACTTTGCATTTTCTTTTGGTTGCCAGAAAACTTAGGGTTACATTTGGTCTACACCTATAGTAATTAACTACTGTTATGTACTTGGTAAAATCTATTCTTTGTTCTTTCTATTTTGTCTTTTTTAAGCATCCTCTGCATATTTTCATTATTGTATTTTATACTGCATTTAGTTGTGGATTTTTTGTTGTTGTTCATGTCAAATATTTTTTGGAAGAAAATAAAAGTAGAAATTCCAAATAAATATAATTCATCTCTTGTCATAATGTTGTAATTGCTGATTGGCTGAAAGCCATCACTAGCTAAAAGTGGTACAATACTGGAGAAAAGCATTTCAATTATCCTAAAAGATAGGACTTAACTTTAATGTTTATTGTATCTAACCTTGTTTTTCTGGTCTTAGGTTCATGTTAATTTGTTTGTCAACTCTGGATAGTCCTCATTTTCTTAAAGTTTATTTCTCTCTCCAAGTATCTCAAGATAATGAAAGGATAAATTAGGACGCTTCATTTTTTTCATTCAAGAATATAGCTGTCAGGATGCCTCAGTCTTTGACTTTGACCTGCTATAAAGGAAAGGGATGACTCACAGTGATTCCAAGGGCACAGTTTTCATTGGTCATGTAGTACAGAGTATTTGCCACCACAACCACAACTTTTTTGTCTGCTGTGTCTATTACTTTGGGCAACTTCAAAAATCTAATAGTACACAAGACTTTTGGGAGATGGCAAGTATACATAGCTCAGCTCCTACACAGAAACAGGGAAAGCCATCTAGCAATAGCTTAACCTTCTGTAACTTCACAGAATGTTGAATTGACCAAGATCAATTGAATAGTCATGGTTAATATCACTTGCTGATTTATAGATAATAACAGGGAATAACAGGCTACATTATAATCATTTTATAGATTACAGACAAGTGAGGGTTCACAATAAAGTTGCAGATAGTTTGTTGTTCATTTGTTCAAAAGCAAGTTCATTCCCTTTCAGTGATTAGAGGAGCTTTGTGAAATATCAATAGATTTTAAATCTGATTCTGGAAGAGTAGAAATTTAAATTGGTTTTTAAAACATGAAGAAGGGAAATGGAAATCCTCTGGTCTGGATGAACAGTATATGCAGAGATCCCTCAGTGTAAGACAAAGTTTGGACAGTAGGATCAGAAACAGTTCTGAAGTAATTTGGCTCAGAAAGATGTTTCATATAGGGAAATAGTGGGGGTTAAGAGCTAGAAGGATTTGAAGTGAGGGCAAATGGTCATTAGAGAGTAGTATTTTTCTTCTGTCTGCCATTGCCTTTTAAAAATTAAGATAAGGAAGACAAGGATTTAAACTTAATGAAATGTTAGTGAAGTCTCAGAGACTGTCTTTTGAACACTGGTTCATTCCCTAATTATGTTCTGTTCCATTTTAAAATAACCTAATGAGCTAATAAGTTTTATTTTTAAAAAATCATTTTGACTAAGATTTATGAATGTGTTTTAGAATAGTGCCTCTCTGATAGTATAGAGCTTTTGATATTTATTTGCCTTTGACATTTTTGTATAGATTATATCAGGCTGTAGATCATAGTTCAAATAATTGGCTAAAAGGTTGCTCTTTGCCCAATGAACTTAATATTAACGAGTGTTTTGTTCCATAAAACTCTGCATTTTGAAAGAGGTCTACTGTTAGACTGACTGATTAATGTCACATTCTATGCTTTCATATCTTTTTTTCTAATTAGCTATGAACAGTGTGTAGAGCTAAGATGTTTACTTTAGGTATTTCAAGGACCCAATTATTCTAATGAGCTTTGGTGCATCAGTTTACAAAAATTCATCATAATAAAGGTCAAACTTCCCTGTCATTGTCAGTTTATAGTACATGCTTCCATCTATGTACTTTATTTCTACATATTTTAATACATGCATAGTGTTTAAATTGAGAAATACACAACTAATTAAGGACCTTGGTTAAGAGAATTTTTTGAAGATCCCATTGGCAGCTTTTTTCCCTTGCTATTTTTTCACAACTATAGCATTTTTATATTCTTAATACTTTTATCCATAATACAGCATGTTTCTTTTTTTTTTTTTTTTTTTCCATTTCTTTTCTTTATTTTTAAAAGAAATGTGCTCTATCAGCCATTGTGGAGGTATGTCTGTTGAATAAGAAGTAATTTAATTTTAAATATTTTATCCTTAAATTTTATAATTATGGAGTGGATTCAAGCACTGTAAGTCACCTCATAGATATAAATGTAAATATAAAATTCCCAGTCCTAGGTTACAAGGCATTACTGATTTTTACATTGAAAATCAGAGACTACTTTTACAACAATAATAGGATATAAAATAATCGGTGGCCAGAAAGAGAGTCTTTGAATTAAATTCAATAAGCCATAACTTAGAAATTAGGAGATTGATATACTGTTATGTATCTTAAAACGTAGGCCTTTATTACATGGGTCCTTTTAATGATGCTTTTAGTAAAACTAAAAGAAATAGTTGTTAATATTGTAACTTATTTTTATGGCCTTAACAAAAGACAAAATGAATAGTTTTCTTAACTATGAAATTTTCTGCCATAAAATGGTATCAAGAGAGTTATTAGTACAAAGTTTTCAGTGAACATTAAATATAATGGAGTCTGAATTCCCCCAATCAATGTTATTAGAGTGTAAATAAAACAGTGCTGATCCAACTGGAAGAGGCTTTCACTGAAGAAATGATGTTGTAGCAATATGTTAGTGTCCTGCATGATGTCTGTCTCATTAGTTTACTTTGCAATATGATCTTTCAAATGAATTCTCTATAGAATCACTCATACTACTGCTGACTGACTAGGTAAACAGGTTGTGGGTGTCCTTGCAAAATATACAAAGGCTTACTTAGAGCCATGCTCTGTGGAGAAATATATACAATTATAATTTTTATTATTTACATATTGCTTAAGATTGGGACCCATATGTGCAGAAATGTTTGTGGCAGCTCTATTTGTAGTGGCAAGAAACTGGAAACTGAGTGGATGCCCATCAATTGGAGAATGGCTAAATAAGTTATGGTATATTAACGTTATGGAATGTTATTGTTCTGTAAGAAATGATCAGCAGAATGATTTCAGAAAGGCCTGGAGAGACTTACATAAATTGATGCTAAGTGAAGTAACATTGTATACAGCAATACAAAATTGTATGATGATCAATTATAACAGAAGTGGTTCTTTTTAACAGTGAGGTGATTCAGGCCAGTTTAGGTCTTGTGATGGAGAGAGCTCTCTACACCCAGAGAGAGGACTGTGAGAACTAAGTGTGTAGATCACAACATAGCATTTTCACTTTTTTTGTTGTTTGCTTGCATTTTGTTTTCTTTCTCATTTTATTTTCTTTTTGATCTGATTTTTTTTTTTTTTTTTGATACAGCATTATAATTGTGGAAATATGTGTGGAAGAATTGCACGTTTACCCTATATTGAATTACTTGCTGTCTTGGGGGACGGTAAGGGAAAGGGAGAGAAAAATTTGGAACATAAGGTTTTGCAAAGGGAAATGTTGAAAACTATCTGTGCATGTATTTTGAAAATGAAAAACTTAAAAAAAAAGATGATTGGGATTGTCTGGCAAAGTAGTGGTAATGGTAAATAATTGAACATATTAGCAGAAAGGAATAAAAGAGAGGTGAACTAAAGATGTTCTCAGAATTTCTTCTTCCCAATTTTGCACAGTAGGAATCCAGAAGTAGATCAACCCAGCAAAACAGATGAATGAAATATGTTCATAGATATGCCTCTATTGTGTCCAGTGATTGCTTAAAGATACCCAATTAGCTGAGCTGAACTGCATAGAGCTAATTGTTATTGCTTGAGCTGATTAAGGCAAGAAATCGTTTGAGACTTTTCCCAGGAAAAATTATAATGGACTATGTTTTCATTTAAGGTCTAGAAAGGAAACCAAGGGAACTGTTGATTTGTATGGTCTGTGCTAGCTTTGTCTTTCTGCCAGAAAGCATTCACCATCTAAGAGTGTTATGATCTAGATTAATTTTATTGCCCAAGGACAAGGTGGCAAGATGTTGAGAAAGCATCTGTAACTTTTGGTTTATTAGAAAAGATGAAGAAGTACCAAATAAAGGGAAATAATCCATGAAGGAAGGCAGAAAAAAAAATGGTTGTGAAGAAATAAAAATGATTCAAAATCAAATAGGGGAATATAATAGGAGGAAGAAAAAGGGAAGAAAATATGAAATACTAAAACTATACAGGAGATATAAAGTTCTTCACATACAAGATAAATATTGACTCTAAAAATAAATAATATTCAAGAATCTAAGGAGCAATGAGGAATACCCATAGATGCTGGCAAATTGTTACTAGCCCTTGAAAAAAGAAGCATCTTGGTGTTTGGTGACTAAAGCAGTAGACTGCTTAAAGACCTAATATGAGTAAGAGAGTGATATATACTGTCTTCATGGAGTATATTGCTGAGACGTGATTAATACCCTACTAAAATTCATCAATTATATTGTAGTAAAAATTGCTAATCACTTGTACTATTTTCACATAATGACTAAAATAGATTTTAAACAATAAAACATGAAATTTATGTCTAATGACTTTTGAATATTTATTAAGAAGTTGAAGAGCTTGAGTGTAAGTGGGATTCATCTCTTCTCTCATATGAAGGTTAAAAAAGAACATAGTAAGCAATGATGATGGGGGCAGAAAGTGCTCCCAGTTGTTTAAAGGACTTTAATATGGAAGACGAATTAAATTTGTTTTGTTTGGTTGGGTTCAAAGGATAGAACTAGGAAGTAGATTAGAACTGCAGGGAGGATACAGATTTCTGGCTTTATGAAAAAGCCTCCTAGCAATTAGAACTTTCTAAAAATGGAATGGGCTTCCTCATGAGGTTTACCTTCACTGATGTTCTTTAAGAAAAAGATGGATTATCACTTGTCAGGAAGGACTTAGAATTCAGATATTTGTTGGATTAGGATGTCTCTGAAATTCTATTTCACTCTGGAGTTGTGATTTTGTGACTAGAACTTTGGAAAGAGGGATATATGAAGTTAACAGCTGGCTAAAATGGTGGTGCTAAAGAACACTATTTGGTTTCCTGACTCATGATTTAAGATACCAAAATGATAGGCCTTAGAAAAAGACAATTCATTTCAGAGAGAGTTCTTTGATAAGAAAGTTGCCAAGCTGATTAAGAGAACAGTAGAACAGTACCTAGCTAAAACTCTAAAAATCAGATACTGTGAAGAGCAGGAGGTAAATTATAAAAAGGAAAAAAAAAATAAGAGGATTTTACCTTGAAATTCACAAGTAGAATTAGATTTTAGAATCTATAAAATGTATCTAAAAATTATAGAAAGAAGGAAAATAAGAGGATCTTATCTAGAAATTTGAGGTAAAAAAAAGAATTGGGAATACTTTGTGATTGCTCATGTCTATTTACCAGTACCCTTAGAATATTGGCTTAACAATAAAGCAATAAGAAAGTTAAACTTGAAATATTAACACAAGGAAGTAAAGCAGGCTTTTACTGTATGATTATTAAGGCACAGTGGTATTGCACATATTATAAAGTGCTTTATAGCTTTTCAAAATGTTGTTTTCACAATCAATACTTTATGTCTTCTTAATATAATAGAAGAATATTCTATGTTCAAAGAAAATAGATATGATGCAGTATTGAAGCACAGTTCTCTAGAAGATAAAAACCTATATGAAACTATAGAAATCCAGAATTGGACATACTTGTAAAAACAGCATGTTGAATATAAAAGTAAACACAAACAAGTGACATAGTGGGAGTATTCACATAGCACTCAGGCATATGGAATATATGGCTAATTCTTTCTAAAATTCATAAAACTGGCACAAGCTTAAAACATTAATAATAAAATAATAGATAAATAAAAGCAGAAAAAACAAACCCTATTCGGTTGCAAATCTCTAGATTATGCAAGATATAGGCTAGAAGTATGGGAAAGACAAAGATGTTACAATCTGATAGAAATTATATAAATAATACCAGATAGAATGTGATTGAAAATTTGGAATAAAAAAATCATTGTTAGTTTATGGAATCAAGGAAGTCTTCATGGAAGAAGTAGCATTTGACCTTTAGTCTTAATGGAAAAAAAAAGTGGATTTGAGGGGAAGAAAGGATGTTTCAGGCATGAGAGCATAGCTTACTTAAATGCATTTGTGGGAAAGAACAAAACATCAAATAATATCTAGTAGACAAGTTTGGATAGATGATAAAGTAGATGAAATGGAATGATATTAAATAATGCTAGAGAAGGAAGTTGTAGGCAGATTTTTCAGGGCCTTATACATTTCAGGCTAAGGAGTTTATATTTTATCCTATAGGCAATAGTCAGTTAAGTTTTTTTGAACAAAGCAGAACTTCATATTAGGAAGATGATTTTGGCAGCTATTTAAAAATAGATTGCCAAGGAGAAATGGACACAGGTACAAGGCCATTGAGGAGTCCAGATAAGAGATTTTGAAGACCTTTCTAGGATAGTGGCAGTGTGAGTGGAAAGGGGATGGAATACAATAGATTAAAATTTAAGGATAAAAGAGTAGGAAGAGATTCAATGCTAAAAATTGACAATGAAAGAGAGGAGGAATGATCAGTGGAGTAGGACCATGGAGGAAACAAAAGAAAGCAAAAGAGCATAATTATTGTTTTGGCATTCTTTATGACCAGTATAAAAGAAGATAAAAAATAATATTTAATAGCAATAACAATAATTATTACTTCTATTGAACTTTAAAGTTTGCAAAATACTTTATTAATATTATCTTATTTTATCTTTACAACAACCTATCCCTATTTCTTAGAAAAGAAAACTGAGACACACAGAAGTTGAATAATTTTTCCAGTCAGACACCTAGGAAGAATCTCAGGTCACATTTGAATCCAGGTTTTCTTCTCCCCAGGATAGTGTGCTATCCATTGTGCCCCCTACCTCACTAGATGAATTTTAATAAATTTAGATTTTTAAAGGATGAGTACAAAAAAAATGGAAGGAGAATGACATATCTAATGACAAATGCAAAAGAGTAATACAGAATAATATAAAAAATGATAAATTCCAACTTAAGCTAAATCATGAAAAATGCTAAGGACAAAAAAAAAAAAAAAACATTTTCAGGACATGAATTAAGGACCCAGTACTTGATGGTATAATGTTAACATTATCAGAGAGAGAGAGAGAGCAAAACTACTCTATCCTCTTTGGAGTTTGATGTTTTAGTCAAAAAGAATGCTCTTCAAATTTAAAAGGGTAAAATAAACATTAAAAATTGAAGCCTGGAATAGGTGAAGAGAAAGTAATAAGAGAACATCTTGTTTCTTTCTTTTCTTTTTTTTTTCTCAATAGCATTTTAGTTTTCCAAAATAAAGATGGTTTTCAACATTCATTTTTGTGCAATTTATTTTCCAGTTTTTTTCTCCCTCCCTCTTCTATCTTCCCCAAGACAGTAAGCAGTCTGATATAGTTTATACATGTACCATCCTTTTAAACATATTTCCATATTTGTCATGTTGTACAAAAAAAAAAAAATCAGACCAAAAGGAAAATAAAAGGCAAAGCAAAAAAAAAAAAAAAAAAAAAAAAAAAGGCGAAAATAGTATGCTTCAATTCACATTCTGAATCCATAGTTCTCTCTTTGCATTGCAGAAGGCATTTTCCATTCCTTTCTATTGGAATTCTTTTGGATTACCACATTGCTGAGAAAAGCAAAGTCTATCATACTCAATTATCACATAGTCTGATTGTTATTGTGTGTAATGCTCTCCTGGTTCTGCTTAGTTCATGAAAGTCTTTTCTAGATTTTTCTGAAATCATCCTGTTTATCATTTCTTTTAAAATAATAACATTCTATTACATTCATATACCATAATTTCTTCAGCCATTCCCTAACTGAAGGGCATCCACTCAATTTCTATCTCCTTTGCTACTACAAAAAGACTGCTACAAATGTTTTTGCACATGTGAATCCTTTTCCCTCTTTTAGGATCTCTTTGGGATATAGACCCAGTAGTTTACTGAATTAGTGAGTATCCACAGTTTTATAATTCTTTGATTTCCAAATTGCTCTCCAGAATTGTTGGGTCATTTCACAACTCCACCAGTAATGTATTTGAGTTCCAGTTTTCCCACATCCTCTTCAATATTTATATTTTCTTATCATTAGCCAATCTGAGAGGTATGAAGTGGTACTTTAGAGTTGTCTTAATTTGCATTCATCTAGTCAATTATGATGTTTTCATTTTTATATGATTATAGACGGCTTTAATTTCGTTATCTGAAAATTGTTCATATTTTTGAGCATTTATCAATTAGGGAATAAGTTGTATTTTTATAAATTTGACTTAATTCTCTCTATATTTTAGAAATGAAGTCTATCAGAAACATTGGCTATAAAACATTGTTGCCGTTTTCTGCTTCCCTTCTAATCTTGCCTGCATTGGTTTTGTTTAAGTGAAAGAGTTCTTTTCTTTAAATGAGTTAAATGATTGATTTGGATCCCCTCAAATTACCTTTTGGAAGAAATATAGGTCCCTAATAAGTGCTTATTGATTGATTTATTGGTTGAAATGAGGTAAAAGATCTTGAAGAATGCAATTACTGAATTACTGCTGGTAATCTCTGATGAATTTTATAGCAGTATAGAGATGTTAGAAAATGAGAATTTTTCCATTGCCCAAAAGGGAAGGGTTTAAATTTTATATTTATGAGCTTGATCTATCTTCCAGAAAATTCACTAAAGTTTATTTAATGTAGCTTGGTGAGAACTTTGAAAGAAAATTATGATTTCTAGGAGCCAATAAAGAGTTCAATAAAAGAAGTAAGGACCAACTAATGACTCTAATAGTTATTGATATGGAGGGCACTTCCATGGAGAAAATGTATCTGGATTTTTACAAAAGTATTTGTTATAGTTTCTCATGATATTTTGTAAATATTATGTGTAAATATGGATGAGATGGGCTGATATGATTAGGTAGACTTATAACTATTTGAACAACCAGATTCAGAAAGTGATAATCAATAGATAACAGTCTTAACTTGGAAATAGATCTTTCATGGTATGCTTGCTGTAAGGATCTGCTCAACATTTTTGAGTGTGATTTGGTTAAGATATGAAAGTCATGGGGGCAGCTAGGTGGTGCAGTGGATAGAGCACCAGCCTTGAATTCAGGAGGACCCGAGGTCAAATCTGGTCTCAAGACACTTAACACTTCCTAGCTGTGTGACCCTGGGCAAGTCACTTAACTTCAGCCTCAAGGGGGAAAATAAAAGATATGGAAGTCATGGTTATTGCATTTGTGTGTTATACAAATGCTTTATACTTTGCATGAAAGAATCAGACTCTAAAACTGTCTCAATAGGTAGAAACCAATATAATATAACCCAATAGGGATATATTAGCTATAGAATTATAGCATTGTGAGATGAAGGGGGGAAGAACTTTTCTTAATAATTTTCTCATGAATTGCTTTGAAATGAGAAGGGCTTAATTGACTGTAAACTCATTATAAGTCAAATGCTAAAGAAATCTTAAGGGAGGTAATCCTACTATATTATGTCACAGATCAGATAATATCTGCAAAATTGATTAAAAATTTTAGCAATGAATCTCATTTCAAGAAAGGCATTTATGAATTGAAGGATCAATGGATGAGGGTATTGCAAGATGGTGAAGGTATTTTAAATTGTGTCATATGAAGCATAGATTAAAGAATTGAGAATCTTTCACATAGAGATCTTTTTTTTCAAGATGTGCATGAGGGAAGAAGGGTTTTGTTTGTTTGTTTTTACTAACTAGGAAGATCATCAGGAAACACATTGATTAAGGAATTATACCTGAGCTATGTTTCTAGGGTTTTTTTTTTTTTGTTGTTTAGTCTTTTCAGTTATATCTGACTTTGTGACCCTATTTAGAGTTTTCTTACCAAAGACCCTGGAATAGTTTGCCATTTCTTTCCCAAGCTCATTTTAAAGATGAGGAAACTGAAGCAAACAGGATTAAATAACTTGGTCAGGGTCAAGCTGGTTTTAGACTGAGATCTTTCTGACTCCCAGTGATCCATCTATTGCATCACCTATCTGACCCCAAAGTTTCTAGGCTAGGAATCTCTATCATTTGAACTGTTCTACTGCAAGATAGAAAATTACTTTTATAAGGATATTTATAGGAGATTATTTTTTAGGTGACCTATAAGTTCTCTTCTATAATTTGAACTATATACTATGGTAAATGATGAATCTGCTAGTTGTAGAAATAATTTACTTGGATGCATTTTAATTTTTTCAATTATTTGAGAGTCATCTATTCCCTGTAGTGAATGTAATTTTAACATTATATTACCATTTCAGTGGATGATACCATTAAATAGTTTCTGAAAAGACTTTATAAGACTTTACATTTATTTAATTTATGTACAAATACAGTGTTTCCTCTGGCAAAAATAGGATATTGCTATTCCAGGAAAAAGCATATCTCGTAACGAATTTAAAATTCACATCGAAATCTAAGAAGCAGAAGGGACCACAGATTCTGTCTGTTCCATCCAAGGAACCTGGAGAGGTTAGGCTGCTATCTGTTTACTGTGTGAATGGATTCAGTGTCAACCTAGATGATTAGAAAATTTGAATGTGATTTTTTTTTTCCTTAGAGGAAGATCGTTTTGTTCAGTTATTTTCCAACTTTTGATGACCCTATGAATCATAGCAAGCCTTTCTATCGTCTAAGTTCACATTCATCATTTCCACAACACTATCCATCATCTCATCTCTGTCATGCACATTTTCCTTTTGTTTTCAGTCTTTCTCAACACAGTCTTTTTTTTCTCAACAGTCTTTTCCCGTGAATTCCATATTATTATGTGGCTAGACTATTTAAGGTTCAATTGCAGTATTTGACCTTCCTGTGAAAAGTATTGACCAAAATCATCTCCTGCTGGATGGGAGAGTAAAAGCAAGAATTCACCTGAACTTTTTCACGAATGACTCTTTAAGAATTTTCTCTATCACCACAATTTTAAAGCATGAGTTTTCTAGCTCTCAGGTATCTTTATAGTCTAGCTCTTACAGCCATACAGTGCTACTGGAAAAATCCTAGATTTGACTGTATGACCTTTTGTTGGCCAGGTGATTGCTCGGCTTTTTAGTTGCTGTTCATATTTGCCATATATTTCCTTTCAAGGAGCAAACTTCCTATAATTCCATTGATTCAGTAACCGTCTGCCATGATTTTTAAGCCCAAGAATATAAACTCTGATGCTGCTTCCATTTTTTCTTTCTCTATTTGCCAAGAAGTGATGGGATCAGTTGCCAACTTAGTTTTTTGTTTTGTTTTGTTTTTTTGTTTTTTAATGTAAAACTTTAAGCCAGCTTTTACACTCTCTTCTTCTAGCCTCATCAAGGGGTTTCTTAATTCCTTTCTGCCATCAGAGTGGTATCATATACATATCTGTAATTATTGCTGTTTCTCCCTGCTCATTCCCCCTGGCATTTCATATTATTTTTTGCATATAAGTTAATAAATAAGGTCATACTCCTCCCATCTTAAATCAGTTTTATGTTTGATTCCAACTGTTTGTTGCCTATTGGTTCTTCAAGAGATAGACAAGATAATCAGCTACTGCCATCTCTTGAGGATGTGCCCCATTTTGTTATGATCCACATGGTCAAAGGATTTAGTGTAATCAATGAAACAGGAGTAGATGTTTTTCTGGAATTCTGTTGCTTTCTCCGTAATCCAGTGAATTTGGCAATTTTATCCCTACTTTCTCCTCCTTCAAAAACCAGCATTCTGGTAATTGTTATTTCACATATTGCTAAAGCCTAGCTTGCAGAATCTTAAGCATAACCTTGCTGTAATAATAAATAAGCAGTTATTTGGGAATTTGAACATTCTTTGGTGATTAATATATACACTATTATGGACAAGAATCCCTTAGAAGGAAAAGGTCTAGATGGAACCAAGATGGCAGGGCAAAAGGTAGGGACTCACCTGAGCTCTCTTGCAAAACTCTTCCAATTACCTTTAAATATTGATGCTAAATAAATTTTAGACTGTGAGAACCCACCAAAAAAAGATGAAGTAGAACAATTTTCCAACTGTGAAGACAATTTGGAAGATCAGTGGGAAAGGGTTGTTATACTGGCATGGGACTAGAGTGCAGATAGTTTCTGCACAGTCCTGGCTCCAGAAAACCAGGAGGAGTTCTTGAGGACCTTGGAATCAGTGACAGCAGTGCAGTTTCCGGAGCTGTCAGCCACAGATGCCAAGGGTGGATTGAAAGTTCATCAGGAAAGGATTGTTAGACTAGATTGTGAGGGGAGCCCCAGAAAGCAGGCTTTGAAAGTTACTGAATAGGTAGTGGCAGCAGCAGCAAGAATGGCAGCTTTTGAAGGTGTCAGCCCATAGGGTGAGGGAGCCGAATAGCTCATCAGAAGGAGATTACAGGAGGTCTTTTTGCTAGTATTGAGGCAGATCTCTGTTGCTTTGCCCATACTCATTTCCAGTGTTGACTTACAGTACAGGTTTGTAGAAGGATCTTTGAAAACAACTTTACAAAGGTAGTTCAATATCAGGAAAACTATCAGCAGTTATAATTGACCATATTAGTAATCAAATCAAAAGAAATCATTTGATTATCTCAATAGATACAGAAAAGGCATTTGACAAAATGGAACAGTCATTCGGGTTAAAAACACTAGATAGAGAACATAGGAATAAATGGAGTTTTCTTTAAAATGACAAGTAGCATATATCTAAAATCATCAGCACACATTATATTTAATAGGGATAAATCAGAAGCATTTCTATTAGATTAAGGGTACAACTAGGTTGCCCATTATTACCACTGTTATTCAGTATTACGCTAGAAATGTAAGCAAATTAGAAGAACTAGGGATATTATCTCTTAGATCTGTGAAGAAGGAAGGAATTTATGGCCAAATAAAAACTATTATGAAATGCAAAATGGATAATTTTAATTAATTAAATCTAAAAATTTTTTCATCAGAAAAATGCAACCAAGATTAGAAGGGAAGCAGAAAACAGGGGGAAAGTTTTTTTTTTTTTTTTTTTTTTTTTTTTTTTTTTTATAGCCAGTGTTTTCTGATAAAGCCCTCATTTCTAAACTATTGAGACAGTTGACTCAGATTCATAAGAAGATAAACCATTCCCCCCCCCCCTTGATAAATAGTCAAAGGATATGAACAATTTTCAGACAAAGGAAATTAAAAACCATTTCTAGTCACATGAAAAAATGCTCTAAATCACTATTGAGCGATCTCTGATGGACTTAGCTCTTTTCAGTAATGACATGATTCAGGCCAGTTCTAATGGACTGTGATATAGAGAGAGCCATTTACATCTAGAAAGGATCATAGGAACTAATGTAGATCACAACATAGTATTTTAACCTTTTGTTGTTGTTTACTTGCTTTTTTTTCTCTCTTTTTTTTTTCATTTTTTTATCTGATTTTTCTTGTGCAGCATAACAAATATGGAAATATATTTAAAAGAATTGCATATGTTTAACCTATATTGGATTAGTTACTGTCTAGGGGAAAGGGTTTAGGGAAGGGAAGGAAAAAAAATTTGGAACACAAAGTTTTGCAAAGATGAATGCAAAAAAAATCTTTGCATTTATTGGGAAAATAAAATATTACAATGAATTTTTTTTTAAATCTACAAAGCATTAAAAAAAAAAAAAAAAAGGAAAACGGTTGCACAAAACCCCTGAAACTTTTGACATTGTACACTCCACTCTGGAAATAGAGCCCTACTTTGACAAAGAGTTGAAAGCCAAGTAATAGCAAACAGAAAAGGATACTTGATGATAGAAGGTTGCTATGGTGACAGTGAACATCAAAACACTCTCAGAAGTAAATAAAATCAAAGCTCCTATATCCAGAGCCTTCAAGAAAAATAATAATTGGTCTCGGATCATGGAAAAGCTCAAAAGGATTTTGAAAATCAAGTGAGAGAGGTAGAGGAAAATTTGGGGAGAGAAATGAGAGTGATACAAAAGAAAATACAAAATGCTATGAGAAGAATGCCTTTAAAAGCAAAATTGACTAAATAGAAAAGAATGTACAGAAACTCCCTAAAGAAAATAAATCTTTAAAAATTAGACTTGAGAAAATGGAAGCCGTTGATTTTATGAGAAATCAAGAAACAATAAAAGTCAAAAGAATGAAAAAATAGAAAATAATGTCATATCTTAGTGAAAAAAAAATTTGACCTGGAAAATAGATTCAGGACAGGTAATTTAAAAATTATTTGTCTGTCTGAAAGCTATGATTTTAAAAAAATAGTCCAGGCATCATGTTAAAAGAAATTATCAAGGGAAACTGGCCTGATATTCTAGAAGCAGAAGGTAAAATAGAAATTGAAAGAATTTACTAATCACCTCCCGAAAGAGATTCTAAGATGAAAATTCTCAGGAACATATTTGCCAAATTCTGGAACTTTCAGGTCAAGGAGAAAATATTGCAAACATCCAGAAAAACACAGTTTAAGTTGAACGGAATCACAATCAGGATGACACACGATTTAATAGCTCCTACATTAGCAAATCAGATGAGTTGGGATAGGATATTCTAGATAGCAGAAGAGGTATCAAACCAAATCAAACCAGAAATCATCTACCCAATAAAACTGAGTATATATACACTTCAGGGAAGAGTGGACATTCAATGAAATAGAGAATTTTCAAGCATTCATGATGAAAAGACCAGAGGCTGACTAGAAAATTTGACTTTTAAATACAGGATTCAGGAGAAGCATAAGGGGGTAATCAGAAAAGGGAAATCATCAGAGATTGATTAATTAATACATTAATCTGTTTACATTCCTACCAGGGTAGTTGATACTTGCAACTCAAAAGAACTTTCTCATTATTAAAGCAGTTAGGAGAAGTATGTGTAAACAGAGAGCACAGTTGTGAGTTGAATGTGAAGGCATA
The DNA here is from genome assembly GCF_048593235.1 of Sminthopsis crassicaudata. Taxonomy (NCBI): domain Eukaryota; kingdom Metazoa; phylum Chordata; class Mammalia; order Dasyuromorphia; family Dasyuridae; genus Sminthopsis; species Sminthopsis crassicaudata. The sequence goes on along the minus strand of NC_133619.1, from coordinate 528,465,050 downwards.
CTTTCTTAATATATAGAATTTAAGGATGAGAGAAAAATGTACTTGGAAGAAAGGGAAAGAGAGAGATGGAATGTTATAAATTATCTGCCATAAAAGAAGCAAGAAAAAGGTTTTACAGTGGAGCAGAGGGGAAGTAAAGGAGTTAGTGAACTTTACTCTTACAATTAGAATTTGCTCAAAGAGGAAATAACAAACACTCAGTAGAAATTTAGAAATCTTTTACCCTGCAGCTGCAGCAAAGCATGAGGGAAAGGGAATACAAAAAGAGTGATGAAGAATATAAGAGTGTGTGTAATCAAGGAAGAGGTGGTCAGAAGCAAAACAATTTTTGAGAAGGAAAATGATGAAAGAACAGAGAATAGTATAAATGAGGCAATACAGTTAGCAATAGTAATTACAGACAGAATTTTGAAACAATTTCCTTGTCAGAAAAATACAGATTTTTATTCCTAGACAACTGCATTGAATATCTGCAAAATTACTTGATAGCAAATGATCATTAACTGCATTCGTGACACCTGTTTGAGGGATATTGTTTTTGACCCTTAAGCTTTCATATTGCTTAATATGAAATTTTCCTTTGTTGTTTTTAAGTTAGTTGTCTTTATATCCTCTCTTTTTGAAAATATATATTTTTTCTAGTAATTTAAAATCTACTCTCTCTTTCCCCAGTTGAGAACAACAACAATAAATCAAACCCAACAAAGCCTTATTAGTTTATATAGTTAAGCAAAAACAAATTTCCACTTTGGTCATATACCAAAAATATGTCTCATTATGTACTCTTAAGTCTTTTACCTTTGTCAGGAAGTGGCTAGTATGTTTGATAATCAGTCCTTTGGAATAGTGGTTAGTCATTATGCTGATATAATTTCTTAATTCTTTCAAAATAGTTTGCTTCAACTATGTATAAATTATCCTTCTTGTTTTGTTTATTTACTCCACATTTATTCATACCGGGTTTCTCTGAAATGGTCTCCATCATTTTCTATATAATAACAAAATTCCATCATATTTGTATACATTTATAATTTGTTTACCCATTCTCTAATTTATGAGCATCCCTTCAGATTCAGATCCCATTCTTTCCTACCTTAAAACAACAACAACAAAAAACAACTATGAATATTTTTGCTTGCCTTTGGTTAAAGTTTATTTTGCTTAAGACTAATCCATTCCTTAATCTGCCCTCTAATTCTTCCTTCTCCCCTTTCCTTCCTGTTAACATGTTGAGTAAAATTTATTTCTTTACCCAACTCTGTGTATTTGTGTTTTTTCCTTTGATTTGATTCAGCTGACAGTGAGATTGAACTGTCAGCTGCTTCCCCCACCCACCTCTTTTTCTTATTTGTATAGATGTCTACTTGTACATGTTGATTATGCAATGTAATAATTCTCTAATTTCTCTCTCACTCTCACCCCAGTGAATTTCTCTTCTGCACTTTTCCCATTCTTCTCTTGAGATCATCAAGATATAACAGGACACCTCTGACTTAACTAATTAGATTCTTTCTGTGACCCCTGATGAAGAGACGATTATATATTGTTTCAATGTCCTTATTTAATCCCTTGTTGCTTTTTATTCATTTTTACCCATTTATGTTTCTCTTAACTTCCATGTTTGAATTATAGAGTTTCTCCTCAGGTCTGATCTTTTCATCAGGAATTCTTGTAAGTCTTCTAACTTCATTAAAGATCCATTCTCTTTACCCCTCCCAACCTCCATATCATGGTACTAATTTTTCTGGTTTAGTTACTCTTGGCTATAATCTCATGTCCTTTGGTTTCTGGAATATTATATTCCAAGTTTTCTACTTCCGTGTAATGATGGCTATTTAATTGTGTGTGATCTTGTCTACAACCCTTTGATACATGAATTCTTTCTGGATGATGTGGAATCTGGATTTTGGCTCTGGTGTTTGTGAGTTTTCATTTGGGAATTTCTTTTAGGAAGTCACTCATGGATTCTAACTTGGCCTACTGGTTCTAAAAGAGGGTACTTTTCTTTTAATACATTGTTTAAGTAATTTTGGGGTTTTGATCATGCAGTTTAAGAAGTTCAATACTTTTTTTTCTTCTTCAACCTATTTTCCAAGTTTTTGCCAGGATAATCTTACATTATTTTCTTTTTTTTCCCCCCAACCTTTGGACTTTCTTTTAATATTTCTTGTGCCTTCTATTTGATTCATTCTAATTTTCAGAGAGATTTTGCTTGAGCAAGTTTTTTGTACCTTTTGTGCCACATTGTTAATTTCCTTTCCAATTTTTTCTTTTATATTTCTCATTTCTTTTCCAATTTTTCCTCAGACACTCTCATTTCATTTATAAAGTCTTTTTTAACCTGTAAAAAAAGTTCCATTTCCTCCAAGAATATTACTTGAATTTGTGCCCAAGCTATGTTTTTCCTCCAAGACTTTGCTAGTAGATGATGTTTTAGGGCCATTCTCTTCTGAGTCTGTGTCTTGAGATTCCCAGGCACCATAATAGATCTTCATGATGGGATTTTAAAAAAAATTTATTCTTCTAGCCTATTTCCTGATTTCAGACTTGATATTAGGGCTGGGTTCCAATAAACTTCTAGAGGGAAGTTCTGAATCTATTGCTCTCTTCTTAGCATATTAAATATTGTGTTATTTCAAGATCTCAAGGACAGTCTCAGGAGCTTGCAAGCTGCAGTGCTTTGAAAATGTTCTGATTCAAGGCAAAATGTGATTGATTTGCACTTTGCAAGCTTCCAATATGAGTTTCATTGTGAGCAGCAGTAGAATTCTGTTGGTCTCAGCTGTTGTCAGTGAACTGGAAAACTTGATTCAGAATGATAGAGTTTTAGATTCTCCTTTAATCTGGGATTCCTTCCTTGGTTATTTTTCTACAGTTTGGATAAGGCTAGAACTCCTCTGGTGTCTCAGCCACATCATTGTTTCTTGCTTTCTGAACTTCTTCTGTTCCTCATATATCATCCAAGGTCTCCTTACCTGGGAACATCATCTCCAAGTGCAGCTACAACAAAACTGCTAGCTCATTCTTTTCCTTGTGGTAGATCCCTCTGGCCCTGGAGTATAACGTTTCTCTGGATGCTTAAGTTCTGTGTAAATTTCTGGCTCAACTCGTGTCTTCTTGTCCTATCTATTTTTCCAGTCCTGGACTGGGCAGATGACTGACTCACTATGACTTTTTCTGGACTCCCCTCCCAATATTTAATCTGTTGCATTTTCTTGTTATATTTGGAGGAGTTCTATGGAGGGAAAAATCAGGTATTTTTTTCCTTCTACTTTACTATCTTAGCTCTGTCCCTGCCACTCCCTTGAAGCCCCTAACTTATGACCATGATTTTAGCCCTGTATCTGGCGAGAGTTATTAATCCTCATTGATTATCTCAGATTTAGATTTTTCAAAATGAAGAAACTAACATATTTTTGACACTCAGTTTATCCAAAGTATAGCATTCCAGGAGCCACCTGCTAGTGGCTGCTGGGGACCTAATTCTGACCAGCAGAATAGATTCCTTCTTGTGAGAGGGTGATAACAATACAAGGAACCTGAGAGGCAGGTGCATTCTCTAACCTCTCTCCTCTTCTCTCTTGCCTCCAATTTATTTTATTCCCAATCCACAAGCAATATCTGCCTCAGTAAAGGCTGATTTGCAGTTCCTTCAAGTGTGTTATGATTCACAGCTATGGGGCTTTCAGAGAACTGATCTGCCTCTTAATGGTAGAGTCCCCTTTAACCCTTTACAGGCTTTCTGGGTTTCATACATAGGCATGGTCTTTAACAGTGTAGCATCTCTTAACTTTAGCATTTGTTAGTACTGAAAAATAGAATAGATATTGGACAGCAACAGTATTAATTACTTACATGAAATCCAGTAATCTGGAGGTTTGTAGCTATAAAAAAATAATCTTTTTATATTTTCCCATTCTCAACCCTGTATTCTGTACATAGTCTTCTGCTTCAAGTCATTTCTCTCTCTTTTGCATCTTCTAGCTAGATTCAAAAGTGATAATTCTCCATTTAATAAATTTTACAGGCATTCTACTACAGTAGTCTAGGATCAAATTCCTATTTGGAGTTTAAAACCTTTTACAACCTGGTCCTGAACTACCTTTAAAATCTTATTATAAATTATACCTCTTCACAAACTTTTTTTTTTCCAGCCTATCTAGTCTTCTGGATGTTTTTGATAAATGACATTTCACTTCTTACCTTCATACCTCTATGAAGGTTTTCCCTTATGCCTGCAATCCATCTTTTTCATTTGGCTTACCTCTGAAAATGACTTCAAAACCCACTTCAAACATCACTTTCTAAATGGGGCTTATTCTGATTCCATCTCATTCTCAAACCCCAGCTCCCCTCAGCTGTTAATGAATCTAATGGAAAATTATTTTGCATTTATTGTGCATATATTCCATATATCCCTATCTGTACATGCTATCTTTCTAGGTAGAATATAAGCTCCATGATGGCAGAGATTATTTCATTTCTGCCTTTGTTACCCTAGCACCTAATGTGGTATTCAGGACATAGTAAATGCCTAATAGAGTCTTGCTCATTAATTGAATAGGCTCTTATTGATGCTTGCTGAATTTGATTTGATTTCACCTTTTTTTGTTACATATCTTCCCTGAGTCTACATCCTTTTATCTATTAGTCATATTTACCTTTTTTGAAATAAAATTTTGATAGTATGATGATGGTCAGGCTTGTTTACCTAGGTGTTTAAAATAATAATTGCTTTTGTTTCCAACAGTGAAATAAGGAAGATGGGAGGAATGAGGAAAAGAAACTACAGAAATGCTGATAAAGAAGAGATGCTTTCAAGTCATAAGCCAAAAAAGGGAAAATGGGAGACCATGGAGCCACTGGATACAGGCCTTTCTCTGGCAGAGGATGAAGAGCTAGTGCTACATCTGCTCAAAAGTCAAAGCTAATTCTTTCTCTCCTAATAACTATGATTCCATGAATACTGAGTGGCATAAAGGTTCTATACACGGACACATTCCATGCCCAAATGACCCTGTCTCCAGACAACAGCCAAAATATATAACACCAGTGAGGGTCTCTTTTCCCTCATCAAAGTATGTGATGTGCTTTGAAGTCTTTGAATCAGCATGAGATTTCTCTTAGTTACACATTTTATAAGTGGGGAGTTTTTTTCCCCACATTTTCTCTGGAATTGTAAAACTCTTTATTGAAACTTTATTAGGAACCCAGTCTTGCTAAAGAAACAAACATTTCTGAGTACTATTAAACTAAGTTATAGTTGATTTTGATAGGTTTAATATAACCAAAGATAAAGAAGATATCATAATGAACCAACCCTGAGAGAATGTTGTGCTATTCTTTTTCAGAGACGATGGTAAACAATAAAGTTATTTCTTACTAAATGAAGTACAATTGTGCATGCATTTTGTTTGACATCTTTGTTTAAAATTTTCCACAAGGGAAGGCTCTTAAATTAAAGATATTTGACAGATTCTTAAAACAATGGGTCTTTCAGCATCCCAAATTAGCCCTTTCAAAACAATTTTTCCTTTTGGTAGCATTTTCATTTGTCTACGGTCTTTTATAAAGTGCAGAGAGATTCTCTTTGTGCCATATCTGCAAATATATGTAGCTTTTAAAGCCTCCTCTCAAACTCCCATGCTGTAATCCAGAGTTTCTCTGCAGTTGATTTGCCCCAGCAAGAAGTTGATAGGGAATGAAAATCAAAATGAATTAAGAATAATTTGGTGTTAATTATAAACAGCTAATTGCTAAAACCCCCATAGTAATTAAAAAAAAAAAGATAATAAATCATTTGCATTATGATACAGATTTAATCATAGTTTTATCATCTTTTTCTATGCCCACCCAATTTTACCTGAACTATAATTTCAAATAACAATAAGCAAAGTAATTTTTAAAAACTTAGCATAGTTTTGCATCCATGCTAAGTGATTAGTGATATTTAAGATTAATTAACCTAGAAGAATTAATAGTTGCTTTATCATCTGCACCTTGTCAAAGAATATAGGGTAGGTGAGAGGTTTGCCTTTGAATATGTTAAAATAAGAGATTTAATGATAGGGAATTAGAAATTCACAAAATGGTTGTAAGGAGGATAAGAAAGGAGGGTAACTTTTGATAACAATTAAAATAGTTCACATATAATCAGCCCTAGGAGCAGAATTTGGAATTAAGAATTCCCTTTACAAAGGAACTTTTGTTTGAATAAGTTTTAAAGCCTCCAAAGAACAAATCAGAAATTTGAGTAGTTAGATATACCTAGAACACAGCTAGGTGCAAGGTACTATGTTAAATGTTGAAGATGCAAAGAAAAGCAAAAGCAAAAAAAAAAAAAAAAAAAAAAAAAAAAAAAAAAGGTTTTTACTTTGGAAAATAATTAAAACTGAGCAAATAGTATTTGTATAAAACTGCTTATAAGGTGAAAAAAGAAATATTTGAAAAATGATCAGGACCAGTAGACAGTAGCAAGATAGTTCCTTACTGACAAAAGGCATAACTGAGTGAAGTTTAAAGTGATGTCAAGAAAGTCGTTTGACTTTGTGCCTGTCTAAAACGCTGACATTTGGCTGATGGCCATATATTGCAGAGAATCTATTCATCATATTTACTTCTGCAAAATGATTCTATAAATTACATCAGACTCTCTAATATCAGATTTATCCAGTAGCCATGGCATCCTTTGGAGGACTGCCATTTCATAAGCTTAACATAGCCTTCAAGATGTGTGTGAAGCTATAAAATATGAATAAGTTTAATTAAATTAAATTAGTTTTGTTATGCAGCATTTGAAATGCCTTGAACAGGAGATGTCATCTTGATAGCTGTCATAGTTTGCTATAGCTGAATTTGAGTTATAGGCCATATAGTTCACTACACCATGTAACTTGGAATCACATAGATGGAAACAGAAAATATTTGAGAAGTTAAGGGCAGAGACATAGAATTTGATTATTTCAGTTTGATTTCCTCATCTCATTTTTAAAAATTATATTTAATTTCTGTGCATACATTAGATTTAACATGCTTCTACTATGTTTAACATATATTGGACTACTTGCCATCTAGGGGAGGACATGGGGGAAGGGAGGGAAAATTGGTACACAAGGTTTTACAAGGGCTAATGTTGAAGAATTGTCCACACATGTGTTTTGAAAAATAAAAAGCTTTAATTTTAAAAATTACATTTAAATACATAATATTCTAATGTAATTAATAGCCTATTAAAAACTCAACTTTGCATCTACTCCAAGAGGTGGCATGGAGAGATAGTACCAAAGACAAAAGTTATTGTAGCTAGGGATACTCCACTTGTGTCTCTTCCTCTATTTTTCAAATCTCCCTTTCAGAAATGCGATTTAATAGAGAAGAGAGTTTCATAGCTGGCACACCATATTGTACATCTCCTAAAGCTTCTGGAATGAGAGATTAAATTTTTGAGAAGGGGAGATTTAAGATCCTCAAATCTCCAGCTCTATTACATCAATTAAAGGTTTATTTTGGCTAATGAGCACACATTTTTAAAATAGGCTTTGACTCTTCAAAAGGTCCTTCATACTATATATTATTAGCACTAATCAGATTACTTTCATAAGCTCAATGCCTGGCTTAGAATGGAACTTTTGAGTTGAGAATAGGTTATTTGAAATAGAGGTCCCTACAATAAGTTGGGAAGACATAGTTTGAAGGTGTGGAGGTTGCAGTGAAGGAGACAAGGACAGTCAAATGGTATTGGGAACAGAAAGGATGCCAACTTATGAGAAAAAATTCCATGAGAACAGGGATCTCACTATTACTTCCCTGGAACAGCAATCTAGTGCTATAACAACTCTTTATAAAAGGTATTTTCCAAAGGTCTTAGAACAATTTTAAGCCTTAATAACTGAATATTAGGAGAGATTAAAGATAAAATGTGATTAACATCAATTTTCAAAACAGGAGAAATAGAATGGAACAGTAAAGAAGAAAAGAGAACTTGGGAAGATAGTATGAGCAAGAAAAAATTGCTGCAAAATAAGATGTTCCCTTTTTGTAGTGGTTAGAAACTGGAAATTGAATGGATGCCCATCAATTGGAGAATGGTTGGGTAAGTTATGGTATATGTATGGAATATTATTGTTCTGTAACAAGTGACCAGCAGGATGATTTCAGAGAGACCTGGAGAGACTTACACGAACTGATACTGAGTGAAAAGAGCAGGACCAGGAGATTATTATATACTTCAACAACAATATTATATGATGATCAGTTCTGATGGACATGGCTCTCTTCAACAATGAGATGAACCAAATCAGTTCCATTTGTTCAACGATGAAGAGAAAAGTCCAATTTTTCTTGTGCAGCAAAATAACTACATGGATATGTATACATATATTGTATTTAACATACACTTTAACATACTTAATTAACATGTATTGGTCTATTTGCCATCTAGGGGAGGAGGTGGGGGGAAGGAGGGGAAAAGTTGGAATAGAAGGTTTTGCAATTGTCAGTACTGAAAAATTACCCATCTTGTAAATAAAAAGCTATAATAAAAAAAAAAAAGAAAAAAAATAACATGTTGAAAGGAATCAAAAATTAACTCAAAGACAGTGAGAGACTGGAGATGATAGAAAAGGGGAATTACTTAATAGGTAAGCACACGATAGAAATGATAGGGAATGGAGCCAAGAGCACAAGTATAGGATTTAGCCTTCCCAAGAGGATTGCATGCAGGTGAAAGTGCTAGGAATTAATTTTAAGTGGTAAATGAGTTTCTCTCATTCGTACCCCAACTCTCATCCTCTATACTATAGCTTTGTTATTCCTGCTGAATACCATACCCTCCAAGTTTATCAACTTCTTCAGTTTCAAAACCTCCATCTCCACTCTTCCTTCAACCACTTAGAGCTATGTAGTTACACTTTAGAGGTCATCACCACTCAAAATTCTTTGGGTTCCAGGATCTTGATTTCTGAAATTCCCCTTTTTGATTATAATACCCTCTGCTGTCTTTCCAACTGCCCTCCTAAAGAACATAATGTTTATCTTCATTATGACTTTTAGTCCAATTTCTCCCTTGCTTTCCTAGCTTATCACCTTTGTTATTGTTTTAGTGAATTGGAGTATTCTTTTCATAGAGTTGTTAGTAATTGCCTAGAAGCAATTTTCACCAGTAGGCTGATCATTTGCGGATGAAATTTTTGGCCATAGAAATCCATGATATAATAAAACATTTTATGTGACCCATAGTCCACTTTCCACTTCTGCAGGGATTATGGCAGAAACAAAAAAAGGGGGGGAGGCAGAAAATACTCACATCACATCATTTTTAGACCATTTATCATTTGACTATTGGTTTTCTTAATGTGAAATCTTTGTCAAATGATTGAGTGAACTTATTACTGTAGGAGCTACATTATATCAATCTTGACATTCTTGCTATTTATGAAACCAGGAAAAGAAGGAAGTTGCAGCTAAATTGAAAGAGTCCACATGGATTCCTAGGGGGAGCAAAGAAAAGAGCATTATAGGTTTTATCCCAATGGCAACCCATTCTCCAACAAAGTGGTCTTCCTAAAACTGAGATCTGAAGATGTCACACAGCTCTCTTCCCCTCAATGAATGAACTCCAGTGACTCCTTATTACCTCCAGGATCGAATATAAAATTCTCTCTTTGGCTTTAAAAAGCTCTTCACAACCTGAACTCATTCCTGCCTTTCCAGTTTTCTTACACTTTTTACTCCTCTCTACATTCTTCTAGTGACATTGGCCTCTATGCTGTTCCTCCAACTAGACACTCCACTTTCTAATTCCACACAATTTCACTGGCTATTTCCCATACCTAAGATGTCCTCCCTCCTCCTCTAGTTCTTGGTTTCTTTGAAGTTTCAGATAAAATCCATCTTTTACAAGAAGCGTTCCTCATTTTCCTTAATGCTGGTGTCTTCCCTTTGAGATTAACTCTGATTTATCATATTATATATATATGATAAATATATATTAGAAAGTGAACTCTTTGATGATAGAGACTGATTTTGCCTTTCTGTATGTCCCTATTATTGAAAGCTGTGTTGAGCACATTGTGAGCACTTTTTTTTTTATTGTGTTTATTATTTAGTCAACTTCAGCTATGTCTGACTTTTCCTGACCTCTTTGAGGAGGGAGGGGTAATCCTGAAGTGGTTTGCCATTTCTTTCTCTAGCTCATTTTACAGAAGAAGAAACTGATACAGACAGGGTTAAGTGACTTGCCCAGAGTCATACAACTAGTACTAAATATCTGAGACTGGATTTGAACTCAGGTCCTCCTGACTTCGAGGCCAGTATTCTATTTACTATACCATCTAGCTGCACACTTAATATTTGTTGATATGTTTGCTCAGAGAAACCAAGACATTATTCTATGGTTTAATTCATTATTACATATTTTAGTAGTGATTAAGTATTTGCAAGATCATCTTAAAAGTGAGTGCTTATGTACCCATATTGGTTACTAATGATAAAATAGAGAAATTGGAAATCAACATATACTCTGATTTTTGATGATTTCAGGGCAAAACAGGGAAAAGATGTGGATAGGGAGAAATAGGGGAAATCATCATTTAGGAAGAAGGAATGAGAGAGGGAAAAGACATATTACAATGAAGACTTACACTTTATGTTGTGAACACTTGCTTTGAGAAAAAGTGTGGTAAGTTCCAATCACAATATAAAAAATAAAATAGATTCTTTCAAGAGACAGAAAAATAAATGTTATTGATGTGAGATGTATTCCCTAATCAACTCTCTGTGTAAAGTAGACCTTCAACTTGTTAGAGCAAAAAAAGAATTGGTTTAAAAAAGCAAGAATAATAATGAGAAAAAGATCTGCCATAAAATTGAAATAACTCAGTCCTGAAGTATGTAAACAAGTAATTAAAAATTAAAAGTCAAAAATGGACAATAAAAATAACAATATCAATTGTAATAATGATATAAAGAAATTGTTTAATCAATGTAAATCAGTTTCCATGTTAAAGAGACCCTCAAAACCCATAAAGTGATTTAGCCAACAAACTTAATTGCCCAGGTGAAGAAAGATGGTTGCAAAAAGGTAAAACAGAGTTGGAATATAAACTTGTCTGTAAAATCTTTTGATGGAAAATAGTAATTATTAGCAGTATAATTCCATAAGGTAGAGAGAAGCAGTAGAAAGCAAAGCCACCATTCGAGGAAAGATATCCAGCTAAGCAATCATTCCAAGGACATTTATGAATAAAAATTTAAAAAGTATACACACACAAATGGGGAAAATTATAAAAGCATTATAACAAACTTTATGATGGGACCACTACAATTGAACTCCATCATCAATATCCTGTGCATACTTATAAGGTAGGCAAAAATACTAAAAATAATGAAGATGGGAAAAGCAGCTAAATAGGACAGAGCACTTGTGGAACCCATTCAAGCTTGAGATGGCCCAGCTATGAGGGCATTGAAGAACTGATATACAAGATACCTGAATAGGAAAGAATATCTCAGACTTTATTAATACCTTCCCCCCAAAAAAGGCCAAGAGAAGGCCGCTAACAGCTGATCTCTCTGTCTACCTCCACATCTATGCAAAATTTTTGAGAGTTATCTTTATATGAATTGAAGACTTTTCTTGATGAGGCTATTGGAGAAAACAAGAATACTTCCCCAAGTGTTGTTGAATAATGGGCCACATCTTTACTATTTCATGGTTGATTCAAAGATAAGAAGAATATAAGATCTCATTGGGTTCAGCCTATATATTATGATAATAGTTAGCATTTATAGAGTGTTTACCATGTGCCAAGCACTATACTAAATGCTTTACAGTTATCTCACCTGATCTTATTTGGTCATTACATAGTAGTGATCAAGTATTTTTAAGAAGACCATCTTAAAAATGGGTTCAGCTTATGCAACCAACTAATTTGTTACTTATGATAAATAAAGAAATTGGAAATCAATATTCACTGATTCTTGAATTTAATGCAAAACTGAGGAAAGATGTGGATAAGGAAAAATATGGGAAAGCATGGTTCAAGAAGAAGGAATGAGATGGAAGTAGGTGTTATTATTCCTGTTTTGTAGATGAGGAAATTGAGGCAAACAGACAAAAGTAATAAATGTCTGAGGTCATATTTGAACTCAAGTCTTTAATGAAGCAAAGTACCACCCAACAGATTTTTTAAAAATATGGTATTCCCTTTCCCTAAATAATTCAATATTCCTTGAAAACTATAACAGAAATAACCCTCTTTATCAATTATCTAATCATTAACATCAGATAAAATAATTATTAATATAATTCACATCAGATGAGACATAAAATAAGTCATGTATGCACTTCAAAGGTAATTTCTACTGTGACGAAGGTAGATCCAAAGCAGAATCCAAGTTCAATTGGGTTTCTTTGTGGAGTGGTTAATTTTTCTGGATCTTTCTCTTTGCAGATGACATTGTGGAAGAGATCTATAATTACTCAAAAGTGTTTTATCTGACTATCCACACAAGAAAGACTAAATGAATGAAGAATGTCTAGTGCCTATAGGTCACTACACATTTAACTGGATAAACAATAGAATGAGTCCATCAGTATGTATACATAATACAGATGAACAACAACGAGGGCCCCAAATTGAACAGGAAGAGGATATGAAAGAGATTTCCATCAAGAGTCTGTTCCTTATTATTATCAATATTCAACAATTGTTGCTGTATGGCATCAAAATATAGAACATAACAGCCATCAAAGAATTAAAAGGGATTAACATATGTCATATTAACATAGAACAATGGAAGGGTGCATTGTAAGTGTGAACAGGCTGCTACTGACACTAATGAAAAACTTTAAAGAATAATAGGAATGAGAGAAGCTCACAAGGCAATTGTACAATTATATTACAGGAAAACAAGACAATCTTGTCATATGACAAAGGCAAAGGATAGCAAATAGTCTGCCAGTGTTCTTTGTTACTTAAGATATTTTCTTTACATTTTCTTCCTAGGCGATTTAGGAAGTCTTGGATGACTTCTATTTTTCTTTTTTTTAGCTTTAACCTATTTTTAACTTAATTTAACAAGCATTTATTATGCATTAATTGCATACTTGCCATTACAACTAAAAAGACAAAATTTAAATAGTTCTTGCTCTCAGAGAGTTATATTTTATCAGGGATTGTGACATGTATAGAGATAGATAAATGATAAATATATGCACAATAAAATTATGGAGTAAATAGTGAATACTAACAGCTGAGTACATCAGGGGAGACATTTTGTAGATGGCACTTAAACAAAGCTTTGAATGAAATTAAGGATTTTAAAATGCCGTTATAAGGAAAGAATGAATTCCAAGCATCTTCTTGTCCAAAGGATTGTCTATGAAGGCATGAAGATGGGAAATGGACTGCCATGTATAGGTAATGAGACATGTTATAATTTAGCTGGAACATAAGTGTGAGTGTAATATGAAATACATCTTTAAAAAAAACAAACAAACAAACTAGAACTTATAACTGCAGCCATATTGCAAAGGACTTTCAATACCAAAGAGGCATTTCTGTTTCATCTTAGTATGTGGGACTGTGATGATCCCTATCCAAATTGAAGTCAAAGACTCTCAAGCTAGAAAAGCAAAAAGGATTTCTTATTATCTTGTGAGAAAGAGCAAGTCTCAACATACAAAGTGTCATCAGTACAGGAGTATTAAGTATAGACTACAGAAAGTGGATTATATAGCCCTAGTGTGGAATTCCCCCATCCCCTACTAATATTTTCTCTTATTGGCTGGAAGTCCAGGCTAACATTCTAAATACAGAAATCTACTCAGACTAAAAATCTACCCTGAGATTAAGAACAAGGAAGCTAATGATACCAGCCAATGACTCACTCTTTGCCATATTAGGAACTTAATGCTGATATAAAAAGGAAAATGGAGAAGGATAATGTATGTTTGCCTAAGATAGGCTAGCACAATTTGTTATTGCAAAGCTTTAAGTTATAACAAGGGCACATATTGGGGCCACATTTTTATGAGGGATCTTCACTCTATTTATCCCATTCACTAGAGAAAAGAGAACAGCTATTGAAGCTTATTAATCAGAGGAGTATAGTCAGACTTTTGCCTCAAAAAGAGAACTTTATTGGGCTATATGGAGAATAGATTATAGGAGGAGAAACAATTAAGAAGCTAATCTTCCAAACTCCAGTTTTGCATTTATAAATATCTATTTATCATCTTTACCTGAATGACCCATCAATACCTCAAATTCAATATGTACAAAAGTAAATTTTTTCTCCCTTGTCATTATCAGCAATTCCTCTACCCTTCCCCTTTTTGTCCATAGCAGCAAGAAATAATGGTTTCTGAAACTGAAGTGAGTTGGTAGAAGTGATTTGTCCTGGAACTTAAAGGATTCTTACTGCATAAAAGCAAACAGTTATGATAGGCGTTGACATATACAAATATTGCCACAAATATGGCAACAGTGGGAAAATCTTCATTTACCACACTGTAAAAAGGCATTGGACAGGAATTGTGAGAGAGTAGAAACACTTGGAAATTTAAAAAGTGAAGGAGGAAGAGGAGAAGGGGGAGGCAAAGAGAAAGGAGGAGGAGGAGACAAAAGTCTTCTGGACTTAATAAAGAAATCCTTAAGTGAATCTGAAGGTCCTGCATGGAAATTACTGTGGCCGTGGGGATATTGAACAGATATGCTAGAGGCAAGGGAAAACTGTGAAATCTAGGACTGTCAATGGGAGCAGAAATTACAAGGCACTCAATATGTAGGGACTTTCCCAGTAAATGGTATAAATCTTGTTGTAACTCAGACTAGAGCATTCTGGGAAGAGGAGGGAGAATGCCTCAGGAAGCTGGACAATAAATCATTTCCTAATTATTTTCACTAAAGGAGTAAAATGCCAGACTCTTCTCTGTTCATTAGTATCCTCCATAAATATCTTATGGTTAAAAAAAAAAAAAAAGCTGATTAAACAGAAGATGAGCTTCCTCCAATATACTGGAAATAAGCTAAATTCATGGACCCTAAAGAGAAAAAGGCCTTTGGATGGGAGTGCAGAATGAGCTACATGAATAATATTACTCATTGAGAATTTCCCAAGATCAAATGCAGTCCAAATGCCAAGAGTAATAGTACTTGATATTTGTATTATATACCAATAACACACCATTTCCCCAGTTACCAAGATATAAAATCTTGTGGTCATTTTCAACTCAACTTTCACTCTTTCTCCACATCCAATCACTCACCAAGCCCTGCTGATTCTACCTCTTCAGTGTTCTTCCAATCTGTTCCTTCTTTTCCACTGCAACTATGACTACTCTTATCGTTTAATCCTTCAGCCCCTCTAAAAGTGATTCTATCCCTGTTTCCTTAAATGACATTAGATGCTTTTTGCTAGGCCGTGCAACTAGTTAATGACAGAACTTAGATCTACAGATTCCTAGCCCTTGTGCTTTCCTGAGAGCCACATCATCTTTACCTCATTCCCCATCCAATCTGTAGGATAATACATCATTGGATATTATAATTGCATATAAAACCAGCCAATTAGCTGTTGATCATATTTTCCCCCAGTCTCTGATGCCTAAGAGATACCACATTGAAGAACTAAAATGTTTCTAATGAGATACATTGTTTGAAGATTTCTAACTCCTTCACTCCATTATAAAAATGAAATTTTGCGAGTTTTACCTGGCACAGGGAAATGGAACTGGTTACATGCACAGCAAGGCAATTGCTAGTTGGGTGAAAATGATTCTATAAGTGATTTGCACTAAAGGGAAATGCTCAGGAACTGTGGAATATTAGTTCCCATTTCAGTACACACTCTCTTCACTGAATAGACCTGCATTCTTCTGATGTAAATGCCTTGCATGCAATTTAGATTTTAATTAGAGATGTGCTCAGATCTTAAAGTGAATGTGTTTAGGTAGGAAAGCTAAAAGCTCTAAACCCAAAAGCTTGCATTTCATACAGATGGTTTATTAAATTAAAATGTGTCTCTTAACCTCACATCCTGACCCCACTGTTAAGAAGATGAGTCACTGCAGCCTCAGCATGTCAGTTATACTGAGTGGTTTGCTGATCTGCTCCAGCCCAATAGCCTAACAAGAGCTGAAGCAGGGTAATGCACAAGGGCGGTGTTGATACATTGTTATTTTTTTTCTTCTTTGATAAAATCACCCTTATCTGATTTAGATTTCTCAATTTGATCTATTTACTTGCTACTCTGGGTAAAAATAAGACCAAGCAAAGCCCTCTGCATGTATACATTAACCCTATCCTGTAGACCCCCAGGGCTTCAATGAAATCGTGCAACCTATATGTCATAATGTTAATAAATTTGAAATGGCAGCTCAAGCACTAATACAAAATGCCCTAGTGCCCAGCTTCAGGCTCTCACTGCCTGCTTTCTGTAAGATGCTGGGAAACACTGGTAAATTTCTATGAAACTGAAAAGATTTAATCTTTTCACATGCATTCCCCTCTCCATATGTTTGCTTGTATGTGCGCACACACATGGGGGAGAGAAAAAAGAGAGACAGAGACAGAGAAACAGAAAGACAGAAACAGACAGAGAAATAGACAGAGACAGAGAAACAGAGAGAAAGACAGAGAAACAGAAAGACAGAGATAGAGAGACACTAAGAGAGACAGAAACAGACAGAGAAATAGAAAGAGGAGACAGAGACAGAGAAACAGAAAGACAGAGATAGAGAGACACTGAGAGAGACAGAAACAGACAGAGAAATAGAAAGAGGAGACAGACACAGAGAAACAGAGAGAGGGACAGAGAAAGACAAAGACAGAGATAGAGAGACACTGAGAGAGACAGAAACAGACAGAAATAGAAAGAGGAGACAGAGACAGAGAAACAGAAAGACAGAGATAGAGAGACACTGAGAAAGACAGAAACAGATAGAGAAATAGACAGAAAGAGGAGACAGAGACAGAGAAACAGAAAGACAGATAGAGAGACACTGAGAGACAGAAACAAGCAGAAATAGAAAGAGGAGACAGAGACAGAGAAACAGAGAGAGGGACAGAGAAACAGAAAGACAGAGATAGAGAGACACTGAGAGAGACAGAAACAGACAGAGAAATAGACAGAAAGAGGAGACAGAGACAGAGAAACAGAAAGACAGAGAGACACTGAGAGACAGAAACAGAAAGAGAAATAGACAGAAAGAGGAGACAGAGACAGAGAAACAGAAAGACAGAGATAGAGAGACACTGAGAGAGACAGAAACAGATAGAGAAATAGACAAAGAGGAGACAGAGGCAGAGAAACAGAAAGACAGAGATAGAGAGACACTGAGAGAGACAGAAACAGATAGAGAAATAGACAAAGAGGAGACAGAGACAGAGAAACAGAAAGACAGATAGAGAGACACTGAGAGACAGAAACAAACAGAAATAGAAAGAGGAGACAGAGACAGAGAAACAGAGGGACAGAAAGACAAAAACAGGGAATCAGAGACAGAGAAACAGAAAGACAGAGACAGAAACAGAGAGAGGGACAGAGAAACAGAAAGACAGAGATAGAGAGACACTGAGAAAGACAGAAACAGATAGAGAAATAGACAGAAAGAGGAGACAGAGACAGAGAAATAGAAAGACAGAGATAGAGAGACACTGAGAGAGACAGAAACAGACAGAAATAGAAAGAGGAGACAGAGGCAGAGAAACAGAAAGACAGAGATAGAGAGACACTGAGAGAGACAGAAACAGATAGAGAAATAGACAGAAAGAGGAGACAGAGACAGAGAAACAGAAAGACAGATAGAGAGACACTGAGAGAGACAGAAACAAACAGAAATAGAAAGAGGAGACAGAGACAGAGGAACAGAGAGAGGGGCAGAAAGACAAAAACAGGGAATCAGAGACAGAGAAACAGAAAGACAGAGACAGAAACAGAGAGAGGGACAGAGAAACAGAAAGACAGAGATAGAGAGACACTGAGAAAGACAGAAACAGATAGAGAAATAGACAGAAAGAGGAGACAGAGACAGAGAAACAGAAAGACAGAGATAGAGAGACACTGAGAGAGACAGAAACAGACAGAAATAGAAAGAGGAGACAGAGGCAGAGAAACAGAAAGACAGAGATAGAGAGACACTGAGAGAGACAGAAACAGATAGAGAAATAGACAGAAAGAGGAGACAGAGACAGAGAAACAGAAAGACAGATAGAGAGACACTGAGAGAGACAGAAACAAACAGAAATAGAAAGAGGAGACAGAGACAGAGGAACAGAGAGAGGGGCAGAAAGACAAAAACAGGGAATCAGAGACAGAGAAACAGAAAGACAGAGACAGAAACAGAGAGAGGGACAGAGAAACAGAAAGACAGAGATAGAGAGACACTGAGAAAGACAGAAACAGATAGAGAAATAGACAGAAAGAGGAGACAGAGACAGAGAAACAGAAAGACAGAGATAGAGAGACACTGAGAGAGACAGAAACAGACAGAGAAATAGAAAGAGGAGACAGACACAGAGAAACAGAGAGAGGGACAGAGAAAGACAAAGACAGAGATAGAGAGACACTGAGAGAGACAGAAACAGACAGAAATAGAAAGAGGAGACAGAGACAGAGAAACAGAAAGACAGAGATAGAGAGACACTGAGAAAGACAGAAACAGATAGAGAAATAGACAGAAAGAGGAGACAGAGACAGAGAAACAGAAAGACAGATAGAGAGACACTGAGAGACAGAAACAAGCAGAAATAGAAAGAGGAGACAGAGACAGAGAAACAGAGAGAGGGACAGAGAAACAGAAAGACAGAGATAGAGAGACACTGAGAGAGACAGAAACAGACAGAGAAATAGACAGAAAGAGGAGACAGAGACAGAGAAACAGAAAGACAGAGAGACACTGAGAGACAGAAACAGAAAGAGAAATAGACAGAAAGAGGAGACAGAGACAGAGAAACAGAAAGACAGAGATAGAGAGACACTGAGAGAGACAGAAACAGATAGAGAAATAGACAAAGAGGAGACAGAGGCAGAGAAACAGAAAGACAGAGATAGAGAGACACTGAGAGAGACAGAAACAGATAGAGAAATAGACAAAGAGGAGACAGAGACAGAGAAACAGAAAGACAGATAGAGAGACACTGAGAGACAGAAACAAACAGAAATAGAAAGAGGAGACAGAGACAGAGAAACAGAGGGACAGAAAGACAAAAACAGGGAATCAGAGACAGAGAAACAGAAAGACAGAGACAGAAACAGAGAGAGGGACAGAGAAACAGAAAGACAGAGATAGAGAGACACTGAGAAAGACAGAAACAGATAGAGAAATAGACAGAAAGAGGAGACAGAGACAGAGAAATAGAAAGACAGAGATAGAGAGACACTGAGAGAGACAGAAACAGACAGAAATAGAAAGAGGAGACAGAGGCAGAGAAACAGAAAGACAGAGATAGAGAGACACTGAGAGAGACAGAAACAGATAGAGAAATAGACAGAAAGAGGAGACAGAGACAGAGAAACAGAAAGACAGATAGAGAGACACTGAGAGAGACAGAAACAAACAGAAATAGAAAGAGGAGACAGAGACAGAGGAACAGAGAGAGGGGCAGAAAGACAAAAACAGGGAATCAGAGACAGAGAAACAGAAAGACAGAGACAGAAACAGAGAGAGGGACAGAGAAACAGAAAGACAGAGATAGAGAGACACTGAGAGAGACAGAAACAGACAGAGAAATAGACAGAAAGAGGAGACAGAGACAGAGAAACAGAAAGACAGATAGAGAGACACTGAGAGAGACAGAAACAGACAGAAATAGAAAGAGGAGACAGAGACAGAGAAACAGAAAGACAGAGATAGAGAGACACTGAGAAAGACAGAAACAGATAGAGAAATAGACAGAAAGAGGAGACAGAGACAGAGAAACAGAAAGACAGATAGAGAGACACTGAGAGACAGAAACAAGCAGAAATAGAAAGAGGAGACAGAGACAGAGAAACAGAGAGAGGGACAGAGAAACAGAAAGACAGAGATAGAGAGACACTGAGAGAGACAGAAACAGACAGAGAAATAGACAGAAAGAGGAGACAGAGACAGAGAAACAGAAAGACAGAGAGACACTGAGAGACAGAAACAGAAAGAGAAATAGACAGAAAGAGGAGACAGAGACAGAGAAACAGAAAGACAGAGATAGAGAGACACTGAGAGAGACAGAAACAGATAGAGAAATAGACAAAGAGGAGACAGAGGCAGAGAAACAGAAAGACAGAGATAGAGAGACACTGAGAGAGACAGAAACAGATAGAGAAATAGACAAAGAGGAGACAGAGACAGAGAAACAGAAAGACAGATAGAGAGACACTGAGAGACAGAAACAAACAGAAATAGAAAGAGGAGACAGAGACAGAGAAACAGAGGGACAGAAAGACAAAAACAGGGAATCAGAGACAGAGAAACAGAAAGACAGAGACAGAAACAGAGAGAGGGACAGAGAAACAGAAAGACAGAGATAGAGAGACACTGAGAAAGACAGAAACAGATAGAGAAATAGACAGAAAGAGGAGACAGAGACAGAGAAATAGAAAGACAGAGATAGAGAGACACTGAGAGAGACAGAAACAGACAGAAATAGAAAGAGGAGACAGAGGCAGAGAAACAGAAAGACAGAGATAGAGAGACACTGAGAGAGACAGAAACAGATAGAGAAATAGACAGAAAGAGGAGACAGAGACAGAGAAACAGAAAGACAGATAGAGAGACACTGAGAGAGACAGAAACAAACAGAAATAGAAAGAGGAGACAGAGACAGAGGAACAGAGAGAGGGGCAGAAAGACAAAAACAGGGAATCAGAGACAGAGAAACAGAAAGACAGAGACAGAAACAGAGAGAGGGACAGAGAAACAGAAAGACAGAGATAGAGAGACACTGAGAAAGACAGAAACAGATAGAGAAATAGACAGAAAGAGGAGACAGAGACAGAGAAACAGAAAGACAGAGATAGAGAGACACTGAGAGAGACAGAAACAGACAGAAATAGAAAGAGGAGACAGAGGCAGAGAAACAGAAAGACAGAGATAGAGAGACACTGAGAGAGACAGAAACAGATAGAGAAATAGACAGAAAGAGGAGACAGAGACAGAGAAACAGAAAGACAGATAGAGAGACACTGAGAGAGACAGAAACAAACAGAAATAGAAAGAGGAGACAGAGACAGAGGAACAGAGAGAGGGGCAGAAAGACAAAAACAGGGAATCAGAGACAGAGAAACAGAAAGACAGAGACAGAAACAGAGAGAGGGACAGAGAAACAGAAAGACAGAGATAGAGAGACACTGAGAAAGACAGAAACAGATAGAGAAATAGACAGAAAGAGGAGACAGAGACAGAGAAACAGAAAGACAGAGATAGAGAGACACTGAGAGAGACAGAAACAGACAGAGAAATAGAAAGAGGAGACAGACACAGAGAAACAGAGAGAGGGACAGAGAAAGACAAAGACAGAGATAGAGGGACACTGAGAGAGCCAGAAACAGACAGAAATAGAAAGAGGAGACAGAGGCAGAGAAACAGAAAGACAGAGATAGAGAGACACTGAGAGAGATAGAAACAGATAGAGAAATAGACAGAAAGAGGAGACAGAGACAGAGAAACAGAAAGACAGATAGAGAGACACTGAGAGAGACAGAAACAAACAGAAATAGAAAGAGGAGACAGAGACAGAGAAACAGAGAGAGGGACAGAAAGACAAAAACAGGGAATCAGAGACAGAGAAACAGAAAGACAGAGACAGAAACAGAGAGAGGGACAGAGAAACAGAAAGACAGAGATAGAGAGACACTGAGAAAGACAGAAACAGATAGAGAAATAGACAGAAAGAGGAGACAGAGACAGAGAAACAGAAAGACAGATAGAGAGACACTGAGAGAGACAGAAACAAACAGAAATAGAAAGAGGAGACAGAGACAGAGAAACAGAGAGAGGGACAGAAAGACAAAAACAGGGAATCAGAGACAGAGAAACAGAAAGACAGAGACAGAAACAGAGAGAGGGACAGAGAAACAGAAAGACAGAGATAGAGAGACACTGAGAAAGACAGAAACAGATAGAGAAATAGACAGAAAGAGGAGACAGAGAGAAATAGAGAAAGAAACAGAGAAGAGAGAGAGAGAGAGAGAGAGAGAGAGAGAGAGAGAGAGAGAGAGAAGAGAAACAGACAAAAAAAAGAGAGGCAGAGACAAGAGAAAAAAACCAGAGATAGAGAAACAGAATGACAGAGAGACAGAGACAAGAGATAAGCAATTTCCAATGCTGCAAAGTAATTTTATCAGGAATGGAATACTAGATGATGTTAAAAAAGAAAAGTCTTTTCAGGTCTTTAAAGAGGCATATAATTAGGAACTTTTGCACCCAGGGCATGTGCCATAAATGCAAGAGGGAATACGATTGAGTTCAAGGAGGGGGACAGGACAATCCTCTGTGTGAGGTGGAGGGACAAGGACTGAAATGGAATGCAAGAAAGTTTGGTCCCATCTATCACCTGGTAGGTTCCTATTTTTCTGCTTTTGCTATATGATTGAAGGACTGACGGAATGTGCTCTCTATGTCTTCCAAATGTAGTAGCCTAAAACAAAACCCTAATGATGCTCCATTCTTCCTCCCACCTCATTATGTTTCTGAAATTTTAAACGGAACCATTCAGGAAAAACATGAATGTGACTTCTCAGTTCTTGTGGAATTAATAGCAAAATACAATGACTGGACATCTGTGGAAAGAAGGGGGGTCTTGTCCTTTGACCAAGTTGGGGAGGGACATAAGAGAGATGAAGAGGGAAATTTCTCTACAGCATTAGGATAGTTCATTTATCTAAGG
Organism: Sminthopsis crassicaudata; assembly: GCF_048593235.1. Taxonomy (NCBI): domain Eukaryota; kingdom Metazoa; phylum Chordata; class Mammalia; order Dasyuromorphia; family Dasyuridae; genus Sminthopsis; species Sminthopsis crassicaudata. Next base: position 528,442,182 of record NC_133619.1, on the reverse strand, counting down.
GTGGGAAAGCACCATGTGTTGGGAGCCAAATGGGTCAAATTCAACAAGAAAGCCTCATGATTGGTGGGATGAGCAGAAGATTAAGGCTTCAAGGTTAGAGTTTCTCACCTAATGTCCTACTAACTCATTGAGGAGCCTCACCTAGAACTTTGTGTCTTCTACATATTTTTGGAAGGTTCTGGTTAGCTTTCTGGAGGTCTCAGGATCAGCCTTGGTTTCAGCAGAGTAATCCCCATAAGAATCGTCAGGGATAAAGTCCAAATTTTTTATTGTCTCCTTGCCTGGGACCTGTTAGCTTTCTGAAGGCCCTTCAGACCAGCCTTGGTCTCAGTGGGGTAAGCAGGAGAGCCACCAAGAAGGCCTCTGACTTGAAGTCTGTCTCTGGCTCAGTTTGTCCCAGTTTATATGCTCTATTACCATTACATCATTACAATACACTGAGTATAAGCCAATCATTATTTCACTAGGGAACCATTATTTGTTGTAAAATCAATCATACTGAACTAGATAACTCACAAGCTAAAGTAGAGAACCATTGTCTTATCAATTTCACTGAGTTAACACCTTGTTTAAATCAATCATACTGAGCCTTAAGTATATTTCTCCAAAGTTCCTGCCCTTTATACTGTGACATGATATTCTATTCTGCACCAGAGTTATAATATTAAAACTGCACATCTGGATATGTTCTATGCCACTGGGGAATCTCAGTTGGAGGGAAATTGGGACTTTATCATTTTTGCATCTCATCCAGTACCTAGTATAATGTCTGCCTATTTAAGTGTTTGATATAAATAGCTGTTGAATCAACAGATTTTGAAACGCACTGAGAAATTGATTTTCAAAATATCTAAAAAAAGGGAAGATACTGAATAACCAGAAAAATCATTTGAATTGCTAGCAAAAAATAGAAGACTAAGAAGACAGTGCAGTTAGGATGTAAAGAAGCTAGAGTGCTAAACCTGGCATCAAAAAGGTCTGAGTTCAAATCCAACCTCAGATACTTACTAGATGTATGACCTTGGGCAAGTCACTTAATCTTCTTTGCCTCAGTTTCCTTTGCTGTAAATGGCAAACCATCCTAGTATCTTTGCAAGAAAATCACCAAAGGAATCACAAAAGATGGAGATAAACTGAAAAAAAAATACTGTAGAACAAGAAGATACAAACGATTTGCCCACATACCTTTCTTATTTATTCACATATATAATACATATACATAAACATACATGTTTATATATATATATGTATATAAAAATGAGAATCTATACCAAGAGGTTTTGAACTTTTGTATCATTGGCCTCTTTTGACAATTTGATTAGGAATTCTTTCTCTAGATGACATGATGGTATACTTAGAGAACCCCAAAGACTCTGCTAAAAAGCTATTAGAAATAATTCAGAATTTTAGCAAAGTTGCAGGATACAAAATAAATCCACATAAATCCTCAGCATTTTTATACATTACCAACACAATCCAACAGCAAGAGATACAAAGAGAAAGTCCATTCAATATAACGGTCGATAGTATAAAATATTTGGGAATATATCTACCCAAGGAAAGTCAGGAATTATATGAACAAAATTACAAAACACTTGCCACAAAAATAAAGTCAGATTTAAATAATTGGAAAGACATTCAGTGCTCTTGGATAGGCCGAGCGAATATAATTAAGATGACAATACTCCCTAAACTAATCTATTTATTTAGTGCTATACCAATCAGACTCCCAAGAAACTATTTTAATGACCTAGAAAAAATAACAACAGAATTCATATGGAACAACAAAAGGTCGAGAATTTCAAGGGAAGTAATGAAAAAAAAATTAAGTGAAGGTGGTCTAGCTGTACCTGATCTAGAACTATATTATAAAGCAACAGTCACCAAAACCATTTGGTATTGGCTAAGAAATAGACTAGTTGATCAGTGGCATAGGTTAGGTTCACAGGGCAAGATAGTGAATAAAAATAGCAATCTAGTATTTGACAAACCCAAAGATCCCAACTTTTGGGATAAGAATTCATTATTTGACAAAAACTGCTGGGAAAACTGGAAATTAGTATGGCAGAAACTAGGCATGGACCCACATTTAACACCACATACTAAGATAAGATCAAAATGGGTCCAAGATTTAGGCATAAAGAACGAAATCATAAATAAATTGGAGGAACATGGGATGGTTTACCTCTCAGACTTGTGGAGGAGGAAGGAGTTTGTGTCCAAGGGAGAACTAGAGACCATTATTGATCACAAAATAGAAAATTTTGATTACACCAAATTAAAAAGTTTCTGCACAAACAAAACTAATGCAAACAAGATTAGAAGGGAAGTAACAAATTGGGAAAACATTTTTACAGTTAAAGGTTCTGATAAAAGCCTCATCTCCAAAATATACAGAGAATTGACTTTAATTTATAAGAAATCAAGCCATTCTCCAATTGATAAATGGTCAAATGATATGAACAGACAATTTTCAGATGATGAAATTGAAACTATTTCCTCTCATATGAAAGAGTGTTCCAAATCACTATTGATCAGAGAAATGCAAATTAAGACAATTCTGAGATATCATTACACACCTGTCAGATTGGCTAAGATGACAGGAACAAATAATGATGAATGTTGGAGGGGCTATGGGAAAACTGGGACATTGATGCATTGTTGGTGGAGTTGTGAAAGAATCCAACCATTCTGGAGAGCAATCTGGAATTATGCCCAAAAAGTTATTAAAATGTGCATACCCTTTGACCCAGCAGTGCTACTCCTGGGCTTATATCCCAAGGAAATACTAAAGAAGGGAAAAGGACCTGTATGTGCCAAAATGTTTGTGGCAGCCCTTTTCATAGTGGCTAGAAACTGGAAAATGAATGGATGTCCATCAATTGGAGAATGGTTGGGTAAATTATGGTATATGAATGTTATGGAATATTATTGTTCTGTAAGAAATGACCAACAGGAGGAATAGAGAGAGGCTTGGAGAGACTTACATCAACTGATGCTAAGTGAAATGACCAGAACCAGAAGATCATTATACACTTCAACAATGATACTGTATGAGGATGTATTTTGATGGAAGTGGATATCTTCAACATAGAGAAGAGCTAATCCAATTCCAATTGATCAATGATGGACAGAATCAGCTACATCCAGAAAAGGAACACTGGGAAATGAGTATAAACTGTGACCACTGTTTTGTTTTGTTTTTCTTCCCAGATTATTTTTAGCTTCCGAATACAATCCTTCCTTTGCAACAACAACAACAACAAAATTCAGTTCTGCACATATATATTGTACCTAGGATATACTATAAGATATTTAATATGTATGGGAATGCCTGCCATCTAGGGGAGGGCGTGGAGGGAAGGAGGGGAAAAATTTGGCACAGAAGGGAGTACAAGGGATAATGTTGTAAAAAAAAAATTACCTATGAATATGTACTGTCAAAGAAAATGTTATAATTATAAAAATTAATAAAAAAATTTTAAAAAAGGAATTATTTCTCTAAATAATGTTTAAAATCAATAAAATACTTAAGATTACAAATGCAAGCAATCATACTGAAATACAATCACACTAAGGATAAATAGAATATATTAGATTCATAAGATACAATAGTCAATGACTAAAGTAAGCTAATGTTTGTTAAACCCAAAGACTCCAGCTTCTGGGATAAGAACTTACTAATTGATCAAAATTGCTGGGAGAACTGGAAAATAGCATGGCAGAAACTAGGCTTTGACTAATAAATTAACCCTCTATACTAAGATAAGGTCTAAACGGGTTCATGATTTTGACATGAAGAATGAAAATTAGAGAAATTTCTCATCTCTGTGGAGAAGGATAAAACCCTTTAAGAGGAAAAAGGCTACTTGCTTATGATCCTCAGTCATTCCCTTTAGGAAGTATTTTTCCATGATAATATCTATTTTATTTTAATCTAAAGGCTTTTTTTGTTCATTTCATTCAATAGTCCTTTTCTTCCTTTCTCTCTCCCCCTCCTCAAGCTATATTTGTGAAGATTGAGGTAATCTGACTATTTTTGATCAGCAAGAAGAATTCATTTCTTTGCAGTTTGTAGATGGAAAAGGACTGAATCTCATTCCAATTGTGAACTCTTCATATATAACAGACATTCTGGTGCATCCATTTCAATCTATATGAAATCACAGTGCTCTTTCCAATTGACTCGACATGTGAACGTATTTTAATAATAACCATTAAGAAACCCTTCCTATATAAACTATTTGGAAAAATAAAACTACCCCACTAAATTCCTTTTATGATTCAAATATGGTGCTGATGCCTATATCAGGAAAAGTCAAAATAGAAAAAGAAAATTATAGACCAATTTCCCTAATTAATATTGATGCAAAATTTTAATAATAAAATATTAGCAAAGAGATTACAATAATTTATCACTAGGATTACACACTATGACCAGAAGGACTGATAATATTAGGAAAATTATTAGTATAATTGATCATATCAGTAACAAAACCAATAGAAATCATATAGTATTTCAATAGATGAAGAAAAAGCTTTTCACAAAATACAACATCCATTCCTATTAAGAACACTAGGGAGCACAGGAATAAATGGAGTTTTCCTTAAAATGATAAGTAGCATCTATCTAAAGCCACAAAACCATCAGCAACATCATCTAAAATAGGGATAAGCTGAAGCCTTCCAAATGAGATCTGGGGTGCAAAAAAAAGATGCCTATTATCACCACTATTATTTAACTATAGTAGAAATGTTAGCTTTAGCAATAAAAGAAGAAAAAGATATTGAAAGAGTTAAAATAGACAATGAGGAAACAAAACTATCACTCTATGGATGATAAGATGGTATACTTAAGAGAATCAATTAAAAAACTACTTGAAATAATTAACAACTTTGGCAAAGTCACAGGAAATAAAATAAACCTACATAAATCATCCACAATCTTATATATTGCCAACAAAGTGCAGCAGCAAGAGATAGAAAAATTTCATTTAAAATAATTGTAGACAATATAAACTGTTTGGGAGTCTACTTGCCAAGACAAACCCAGGAACTATATGAACAAAATTACAAAACTCTTTCCACATAAAGTCAGATATAAATATTGGAAAAATGGATAGGCTGAGTTAATGTAATAAAGAGGACAATTCTATCTACACTAATTTACTTATTCAGTGTATACTAATCAAATTATTAAAAATTATTTTATATAGCTAGAAAATTCACCTGGGAGAACAAAAGGTCAAGAATATCAAGGGAATTGATGAAAAATATGCAAAAGAAGGTGGTGGTCTAGCCACACTAGATCTAAAACTATAGTATAAAGCAGCAGTTATCAAAGCTGACTAAGAAATAGAGTGATAGATCAGAAATGATAATAATCTACTATCTGAAAAAACCCAAAGAGTACAGCTTCTGAGATAAGAACTCACTATTTGACAAAAACTGCTGGAAAAACTGGAAAATAGTATGTCAGAAACTTGTCATAGACCAACATCTCACACTCTAAATCAAGGTAAGATCAAAATAGGTACATAGACACAAAGGGTAATGCCATAAACAAATTAGGAGAGCAAACAATAGTTTATCTGTCAGACATATGGAGAAAAAGAATTTATGATCAAACAAGAGATAGAATACTATTCAATGCAAAATGGATGATTCTGATTATATTAATTAAAAAGATTTTGCACAAACAAAATCAATGCAGCCAAAATTAGAAGTCAAAGAAAAACTTTGAAAACAATTTTATAGATAGTGTTTCTGATAAAGGCCTCCTTTCTTAGATAGAGAATTGAGTCAAATTTATAAGAATATAGGTCATTCATCAGTTGATAAATGAACAAAAATATGAACAGGCAGTTTTCAGACAAAGAAATAAAATTTATCTATAGTCATATGAGAAAAATGCTCTAAATCACTAATGATCAGAGAGATGCAAATTAAAACAACTCTGAGGTATTATCTCACACCTATCGGATTAGCTAATATGACAGAAAAGGAAAATGATAAATGTTGGAGAAGATATAATTGGGACACATACATTGCTGATAGAGTTGTGAATTGATCTGATAATTCTAGGGAGGAATTTGGAAACTGTATATTCTTCAATCCAACAATACCACTACTTCAGCAATCTCTCAAAAGAAATCATAAAATAGGGAAAGGGACCTAAATGTGCAAAAATATTCATAGCAGGTGTTTATATGGTGGCAAAGAACTGGAAATTGAGGGTATGTCCATCAACTGGGGAATGGCTGAATATTTTGTAGTATATGAAGGTAATAGAATAGTTTTGTGCTTTAAAAGATGATGAAAGAGATTTCAGAAAAACTAAGAATTACATGAACTGATGCTGAGTGAAGTTAGCAGAATGAGCTTACTTACACAGTAAGTATGCAGTAACAGCAACACTGTAATTATCAACTTGGATAGACTTAGCTTTTCTCAGAAATATAACAATTCAAAACAATTTCAAGGGATTCATGATAGAAACTGCTATCCACATCCAGAGGAAAAAAACTAAGGAGTTTGAATGTAGATCAAAGAAAACTATTTTCACTTTTTTATTTATTAAATTTGTTTTATTCCCCCACCAATAGCTCTGTGATTATTCTTCCTCTGCACCTCATTTGTATAACATGGTTACTATTTTTACATTAAATCTGCCAATCTTTCTTCTGAGCTATCCTATTGTTGATGTGAATCTTAAAAATATAATATACATATATAAAAATATAAATAATTTGTCCATTTTTAAACAGTTTGAACATGTTAAATTCCTTTAACTTGATCTTTTATGTTGACTCTTATATGTTAAATTTATAAATAATTTGGATGAATATGATATTTTTGGCCATAGGCCTAGCTCTTTTGATTGTTGGTAGATGATATGATTACAGAACCTGCAATCTTTTATTGTGGCTGCTGGTAAGTATTATTCAATTTTTTTTCCCCCTGAGGCAATTGGGGTTAAGTGACTTGCCCAGGATCACACAACTAGGAAGTGTTGAGTGTTTGACACCAGATTTGAACTTGGGTCCTTCTGACTCCAGAATTGGTACTCTATCCGCTGTGCCACCTAGCTGTCCCATCTTATTCAATTCTAATTGTAGCTCCAACATATTTTAATTGTTTTTTTTGTTTGTTTGTTTGTTTGTTTCTTACAAAATTTTCTCTTTGATCTGGGGTTTTGAAATTTGGCAATAATATGCCTGTGTGTTTTCCACATAGGCTCTCTTTGAGATGATGATTGGTGGCTTTTTTTCTATTTCTATTTTTCCTTCATGTTCTATCAATTCAGGACAATTTTCTTAGATTATTTCCTTCATTATTGTGTCAAGGTTCTCTTTTTGGTCACAACTTTCTGACAGTCAAATTATTCTTATATTTTCTCTTCTTAATGTTTTCCCCAGATCTGTTTTTCTTATAAGATGTTTCACATTCTGTTCTATTTTCTCATTCTTTATAATCTGTTTTATTATTTCTTGGCCTCTCATAGCTTCACTGGCTTCCCCTTGCCCAATTCTAATTTTTAAAGAATTATTTTCATCTTTGAAACTCTGTCTCTCTTTTTCTAGTTGGTTAACTTTTTTTTTATAATCTCCTTGTTTTTCTTGGATGGTTTTTCTTTTTCTTTTTTAGTTTTTCCTCAATGTCTCTCATTTGATTTTTAAATTCTTTTTTGAGTTATATAAATTCTCTCTGGGCAGGGAACCATTTCACATTACTCTTTGGAGTAGAAACATTTTTTTTAACTAAAGTATCCTCTTCTGAAGATGAACCCTGGTCTTCCCTATTCCCATAATATGTTTCGATGATGGGGTTCTTATTTCTTTGCTGGTTCATTTTTTAAAATAAGACGTATTAGTGTAAGCATCTCTAATTGAGAGATAAGGGGATAGTGCCTCAAGATTCCCTTTAGCTCTCCCATATGACCAGGAACCTCAAACCAAAAGCTCCAACCTCCTGCAAGTCCCTGCAGCCAGCAGTGCCCCTGCCCTACTGCTTCTGCATTTAGTGGGTTCTGGTTCCTTCTTACCTGGCCATGTCTCAGCAGCATAACTGGGCCTGTCATTCCCAATCATCCAAGGTTCCCTTAATCTTCCCAGATTCAGACCTTGACTCCACAAACAGTCCAGGGGGTAAAAGTCTCTGTGGGTCCTGCTGAGGCTCCAGCCACATTTAGCTAGTCCAAGGGGCCCCCACTTGATGCTTCTGCAGAACTAGCCCAGAGGTGTTTGCATTTCACAGACAGGTTAATACCCAGCCCGGAGTCTTTCTTCAGATGTTCTTGGGTTGTATCAAGGGGACCCCTGTTCTGCCCTCTTGATTTTTCACTAGTTTATGTTTATCCTGAGGCGCAAATTTGTTCTATTTGTGAGGGAAATTGGGAAAGCTTGAAATTTATCAACCAACTCCATCAAATTCCCAGAATCTTTCCCCTATTTTCACTTTTTTTGTTTTTTATTTTTTGTGCCTTTTCTCATTTGTTCTTTTTTTCTTTCAAACCATAATGTGGAAATATGTTTACATGATTGCATATATGTATTCTAAATCAAATTGCTTGCTAGCTTTGGGAAGGGGAAATAGTAGAGAGGGAAGGAAAAAAAATTAAAACTCAATTTTATAAAAAATAAAAACTAATTTTACATGCAATTGAAAAAAATCAAATACTATTTTAAAAGAAAAAAGGAAAAAAAACCTATTCCTGATGTATGTTTTGAAATTCTTGGCAATGAAAAAAAATTATGCTTGCATGGAATCTTATGTCTTATATAACTTTATAGAATATATCAATTAAGGTGTTAACATGCTGTCTAATAATGAGAACTTCCAGACATCAGGTACTGGGAAATCAATAGGAGCATATGGTGAATGCCACTGACCAATTCGTTTTCCTGACAGTAGGATCGATCCTGCAATCTTTATGGCACCAATCATTAGATGAATTTTATCAGCTCTGTACAATCTTTATGAATTCAGTTACCAGTTTCCCATGCTACAAACTATCCATGTGACAGTTTTTTTTAAAATTGTAGATGATTTGACATTCCAACAATGAGACAAATCTGTGGGGGTGCTGGGAATGAGGAGTAAATTACAGTTCTCTAGCTTCACACAAAAAGCATTACAAGGCACTAGTACCTTTATTCTTTCTGAAGGATGATTATCTTTGGAAAAGCTTTAAAATCTTCAGGAGTCAAGGGTAATGATCATGAGTTGTCAAGCCCTGAAAAAGTATGTCCCACGACCCCATTCCCCCACATACATACATTTGTACATCTCCCTCAATCCTAGCAACTTTTCCTTTATCTTCCATCCTCCTGTGGCTTATAATTAAAGATCATAAGGCTTTGAGTTGGAAGGAAGCTCAAAGATGAACTTGTTTGACAGAAATAGGAACATTCTCCCTTTCTAATTTAACTTTTTTGTATATATATCACTTCTGGCATAAAATTATAAGAAACAAGTTTAGAGATTCAATTTATAAGGGAAATGTATCCTTGCTTAAGTTCAGTGGCTATTATGTGTGCATATCAGATATCAGAAATTTAGAGATTCCTTCTGACTTAAATATCTTACTTGATAATTTCATCAACTGGGTAATCAATTCTCAACTCTGTGCAGATGATTCTTGGATCTATATATCCAGCTCTACTCTCTTTCCTGAGCTACAATCCCACATCATCAAGTGCTCTTTAGATATGTTCCACTGTAGGCATCTCAAATTCAACATATCCAAAATGGAATTCTTTACCTCTCTACCCCCATCTTTTCCTCTTCCAAATTTCCCATTTGCTCTTGATTACCATCTTCTCAATCACACAGACAATGTCATCCTTGACTCATCACTTTCCCTCACCTCCCACATGCAATCCCTTTTCAGATCTTGTCATTTTTATTTTTGCATGTCTTGTGTAGATCTTCTTTCTCTCCATTCATATATTCACCACTTATGCCCAGCTCCTTATCACCTCTCACTTAGAGGTTTCTTATTAATATACCCGCTTCCAAATGCAACTGAGTATAACAGAGTAGGAAGCAGGGAAATCAGGAAGATATCCTTAGCTTTGTAACTCTGGGCAAGACACAGCTTCTGTTTGCTTCAGTTTCCTCATCTTTAAAATGAAAATGATGATAGCCTTTACAACCATGAGGATCAAATGAGATAACATATGTAAAACATTTTGAAGAACTCAATAGCTATTATTATTATTGTCATCTCTCCCTTTTCTAATCCACTCTCTGCTTATCTGCCTGAGTAATTAAAAAAAAAAAAGTTAGTCTTGCCATGTCACTCACCTATTCAATGATGTCTACTAGCTCCCTATTATTACTAAGCAAAATATAAAATCTTCTGTTTAGAAGTTAGAGTTCTTGAGGCTCCTTCCTACCTTTTTAGCATTCTTAAACTTTATTCCTTCCAGGCACTATAGGATCCAGCTACATTAGCCTATTTACTGTTCCTTAAATATGACATTCCAATATCTCTACTTTTCACAAGCTATCCCCTATGCTAACCTTTCTTTATAACTTCATCTTACTGAATGATTTGTTGATTGATGAGTAAGGAACCAACTTGATTGACATTAGACAAATTTGAACATTTCTGGAAATTCATAGTTTACTCTTCCTCGTGTGCTCCTTGAGAACAGAAATTGTTTTTTTTTTTCCCTTTTATGTCCCCATGATTGAACACAATTTAAAAAACAGTAGATTGCTAATTGATTGATTGGTACTCTTTCTCTGTGGTGGGTCAAGTCATAAGATATAAGACCCAGATGGACCTGGACCCATAGGATCCTAGGGAAGAAAAGACAGTAAAATTGTTTTAAATTAAATTTAAAATATATTTACTATAGATTATCTGATTTATTCCATTCTAGACTTTTGGAACTTAAGTCATTCCCAAGGAGTGGATAATCTGTAATGAATTGAAAATACATTTCCCTGATTTTCTAAACTAATCCAGTATGGAAGGTTTTGTGCCTATAATTTATTTTAAAATTTTAATTTCAGGGGCAGCTAGATGGAGAAGTAGATAGAGTGCCAGTCCTGAAATCAGGTGAACCTGAGTTCAAATCTGACCTCAGACATTTAATCCTTTCTAGCTGTGTGACCCTGGGCAAGTCAATTAACCCCAAATGCCTCAGCTAAAAAAAAATAATTTCAATTTTTAAAAATTAACAAAAAAATTTTTTTCTCTTCCCACTGACTACTACCCCTTAGAAAAAAACAAAAGCAAGAATAAATATAATAAATATAGGAGCCTTGAAAAGATCTCAGAAGAGACTTAAGAAGAAGGAGATAAAGTTTCAGGGAAAGAGAGCTCTAGTATCTTTCAAGACTATCATGGAAGAGAAACAGATGCCTTGAGTCCAGATGCCTGTAGAACTACTACCAGGACATAGGTTACAGAAGGTATGTATCCCGATGAATTGGGAGAGCCAAGAATTACAAGGGAAACTTACCTCCTGAAAATCTTCCTTGAGTTGCTGAAGTTTTGGTACAAGGAGATTTTAGAATCATTCTCAGGCAGTCCACACCTTTCCTCCCCTTCTCAACTTGACTTCAGATACTTTTTTTGCATTAAGTTCAGTTCCCTCACAAGTCAACCACGTAACATTGTGATGTCCTTGGTCCTCTTCATAAACAAAAAAAGGAGTGTCCCTCCTGGCTGCAGATTGTGCCAGGATTATTCTGGCCTGTCCTGAGAGGTGGGAGGAAGAGTGGCGGGTACTTTTTCATTCACCCCAGAAGAACTGAAATTTTGGAGCATTGTGCCGCCAGAGCAAGGCCCAACTGGGAGAGTGTCTCTAGAATTCTAGTTGCCTCTTTTTCTTTGTCTCTTGGGTAATGAAACATCTCTCAAAATGTCCGGGCCTAGAGATCCTGAGTCCTCAGTCAGCTTAGGTGAAATCCCAACAATTACTCCAGATCTTTTAAGAGAAGCCCCCTTATCAAAAATGAGCCCACCCTCTGGTCTGGATACAAAATGTCTTTTCATCAGTCAAGCAACCTGCCTTGTATTTTGATATTTAAGTCTCAGCTTCTTAGCAGAATATCACAGTTGTTAAATTATGCTTGTTGAGTTATCTGCCAACACACCTATGTGAGACCCTTTTGAGTTAAGTATTCCTTTTGTTTGTGGGAAATGAATAACCACAGATGATAGCATTATATATTGAATAACTTTCTGCTTTTCCCTTTCATCCCCACCCCAGCACTGGGGAGCTCTTAGGCATGAAGTAAAACTTAAGCTTTAAGTAATTGCCCCCTTCCCCCCCCCACCTGCTATCCCATAACCCCGAGGTGTATGGAGTGGGGAGAGGAGGTAGGAGGGGGCAATGGGAGAAAGAGTCAAACCTTTCTGCTCCAGGTGCTCAGGCTTCCCCAGTAACTAACTTAGGCAGATGCATAGGGCCAGAGCAAAGAACTTCCTAGTGGAAAGAGAAAAGACGTACTTCCACACTGTAATTCAACTCTAACATAGTGATGTCCCTTTGGTCCTATTAAGAATAATAACCAACCAGCCAACATACATACATACACATTGATATGTTTATGTAGTTCATGTTAGATATAACTAATGTATATGTATATAACATATGTACATGTAATGTTTAGCAATATGTATGATCAATTATATATGCATCTATATATGGGCATATTTATAGATGCATGTGCACACACACAAAACACATAAGCACATGCATGTTTATCTATCTACACACATTACATATGTTGTGCATATCCATGAGAATTAGCATATTTAGATGTGATGCTCTTTTAAGCTTGTCTTATTCTCCACATTCATTGGCAGTTTGTTGGTTCAGAGCTTTGCCTTCAGTAACTCCATAAGGTGCAGTGAGTGACAGCAAAGAGTTGGTAAGGAAACATTCTGAATGCTTTTTGAATGTTTCCTAGCTGCTTGCACTTGAAGTGGGCAGCATGGGGACTGGAGGTGTGAAACCTCCACACCAGCAGCTGCTGCCTGTCTGCATCATTTGGCAACTTGTCCCACCTTTCTGGGGCAAGTAATCCCCTGATAGGTCTGGCACGGCAGCCCTCGAGTTGATGTCCGTTCACATGACAGATGGTGCTCAGGAAGCTATGGCCAAGGCCGTGGACGCCTATCATTGACACATGGATGCCCTACACTGCCATTTAATCAATCTTACTGGGAACAAATCTAGTAGCCATCTGAAATGTTTGCTTATCACAGGGGTCAGTGAAAGGGAAAGAGGAAAAGCTTCTCTGCAGAAAAACTGCCAAGTCCCCAAAGTGCATCAAAAAGTAGGAACAGGTTGGGATATAAAGAGAAGACAGCTTGAACGTAGCAGGTTTTGTAGGTCTGGGGCAAAATGAACCCTTTCCACTTTCCAGGAAAGTTAGTGGCTCAGCCATAATGTTGCAGCGTCACAATGAGTCCGATAACAGCATTGATTGTTCTGTGTAGACAGATGAGTATTTCTGGGCTATACATCTAGCTCTGTTGTTCTGCTACTTAATAGTGTGGACAAATCCCTCAGTCTTTGGGAGTAGTTTCCATCTATAAGGAGGCTGGAATAGATGCTTCTAAGATCTTTTCCAGCTTTAAATCTGTGATCTTAAGTAGGAAAAATGGTCATTCGGTCATATACACAGTGCCCTGGGCCGTCTCTGAAGAGTGAATGAATTGATCTTTTTGCTCTCCAGTTTAAAACACAAGGAGAGATTCATTTCAATCATTAGTTATGAATCAGCCTTATTAATAATAATCTTTTTGTTTTCTGTGAACTCTGAGTGCACATTGTGTCAGTACCATATAGGAATATTAAGTATACCACATATTGTTCTCATTCATTTGTACTAGTCTTGTGAGGGATAATGGCTCCACTACTGAACCCAAGACCCTGAGATGACCTAAATAGAGAAGAAGGTGGGATTATTTCCAAGCTAGTGCGGAAGCTGTGACTCTCTTATGTACCATTATAAGTTTTCTTAGCTGCCACAGAGACCATTGAACATTTCCCTTTATATCTAGATTTGAAGTCTTCATGACTCCAAGTCTAGACTTTTCTTTCTTCTTCTTCTTCTTCTTCTTCTTCTTCTTCTTCTTCTTCTTCTTCTTCTTCTTCTTCTTCTTCTTCTTCTTCTTCTTCTTCTTCTTCTTCTTCTTCTTCTTCTTCTTCTTCTTCTTCTTCTTCTTCTTCTTCTTCTTCTTCTTCTTCTTCTTGTTCTTCTTCTTCTTCTTCTTCTTGTTCTTCTTCTTCTTGTTCTTGTTCTTGTTCTTGTTCTTGTTCTTCTTGTTCTTCTTCTTCTTCTTCTTCTTCTTCTTCTTCTTCTTCTTCTTCTTCTTCTTGTTCTTCTTCTTCTTGTTCTTCTTCTTGTTCTTCTTGTTCTTGTTCTTGTTCTTGTTCTTGTTCTTGTTCTTGTTCTTGTTCTTGTTCTTGTTCTTCTTCTTCTTCTTCTTCTTCTTCTTCTTCTTCTTCTTCTTCTTCTTCTTCTTCTTCTTCTTCTTCTTCTTCTTCTTCTTCTTCTTCTTCTTCTTCTTCTTCTTCTTCTTCTTCTTGTTCTTCTTTCTCCTCCTGCTAGTCCTGACTGCTTTTTTTACATTTTTGGGGGTGGTGGATACTGGTTTTGTTCCAATCCCCTTGACTATCCTTTCTGCTGGTGTTTTCTGTATACAAAGTGTTGACAGGTCCTAGACTCTCCTCTATCCTCTGGGGACAGAATTTTGAATTCTTCAGGGTTTTCCATTGTAGTTCAGACCTGGTAGGAACTTCTTTTATGTTTTTATGTGCCCATCCTCACCACTTAGCCAGAGCTCCATAGGTGTTAAATATCCCTGAACCTTTCTGCTTGGAACTTTGACAGTCCCAGGCTTGTTGGTGAATCATTCTAAGGCTGTAACATCAAAGCCTCCAACCTCTACATTTCCTTCATCCAGCTGCTCTGGCTGGATATTCCCTTTTGCTGACTTAGAATAGATGAAGATGTCAAAGTTTCTTTATTTCTTAATCATTCTTGAGACTGGCGTTCTTTTGTTTTTATATTTTCTGTAGTACATTTATGGTATTTGTTATTACAATGTACTAAGTGATTATTCACTCTGCCCTCTTGACTGGAAGCCCTCGATGAAATTCTTCTACCCATTTCAGTTTGCTCTTTTGATAGCAAATGCTTCTCAAAATGAATGATTATATGGTAATCTGTGAACAAGATTTATATGTGTGATGGAATCTATAAGAGGATATTTTACAATCTCTTAGAAGAGTGTTCAGTCATTCAGTAATGTCCAACTCTTTGTGATCTCATGGATCATGGCAGTCTTCTTTTCTCCCCTATCTTAGAGTCTGTCCAAGTTTTTGTTTCCATGACACTATTTATCTCATCCTTCCTGGTTCCCTTTTCCTTTTGCCTTAAATCTTTCCCAACACCAAGGTCTTTTTCAATGAGTGAATTACATCTTCTTATCTGGCCAAAGCATTTAATATATAAGCTTATAATTAATACTTAAACTTCAGTATTTGACCTTTCAGTGAAGAGTCTGAATTAATTTCTTTAAGTAATGACTTATTTGATCTTCTTGTTGTTCAAGGGACTCTCATAAGTCTTTTCCAGCACCACAATTTGAAAGAGGCAAGAGTAGGATGCTGAAGGCCTCCAAATCTCTAATCACACTGAGTAATAGTATAGCACCTCTAAAGATGGCTTCCTATATTTCCATTTTTGTACAGGAAAAGCTCCATCTTCAAAATGTATTAGAGATACCAACTCTTTGTGGGAGAAGTGAGTGGGGTGGCTCTGAGATGGATGATTGGTGGAATACAAAGTATTATCTTTTACCTCTATTTCCACATGTGTTCTTTATGATCTTTCAACATAGCAGTTGATTGAGAAATATATAAGTATGAGAGAAAAATATTTCCTGATTTCCTCAAAGATAGCTAATAAGGTAGACTGGGGAGAGAAAGGGAGTCTTTTATGTGATCCAGGTACCATGAGGTCATCTAACCCCAAATGGACATTATTTATGAACTATGTTTATGAAATGCTATTTATGAAAAGAATGTGAATATCTCAGCTGATTTGAGGAGTGAAAGCAAAAAGCAAGGAATAACAAACACTTTCAAGATACATGCCAATTATCCTTTAAGTGCCAAGAGAATATTCTTGGGTTTTTCCCTCAAGTATGGAATCAAATTTCTCATAGAGGAATGGGGTTTGTTGTTGTTTTTCTTTCAGATTCTACATGAGAAATAATTACTTGAAGTCCTTGGGGAAAGAAATAAACTGCTAGTATACAAAGATTCTAACATGGGGGGAAAACCCCTACACATGAATATAGCTTTGTACCAATATGTTTGCAAGTATATGTATTCTATAGCAAGCAATTCAGATATATTTAAATTCTTTGGAGTGAGGAAATATATATCACTCACAGTTAGAAAATTCCAAGAAGCAAAACTATGTATTCTTATGCACACAATAATAAATGGTCATAAAGATTGTAAGGATCAGATGCTACAGAAAGAATTTCAGCAGTTTAAATATTATTGCTCCTCCCACAATGAACCATCTATTATTTAAAACATCAATAACGATTCACATTTATGTAGTATTCTGAGACTTATAATACACTTCCTTCACAACAACTTAATAAGGTAGTTCAAGTATCTTCATATGATAAGATGAGGAAATTAGATTCAGAGAGAGAAAATTGTGATTTGTTTAAGATATCATAGCTAGAAGCGTCAGAGTCAGACCATAAATAAATCTGGTTCTTGTGACTTGAAAGTGACGTCAGCAACACCATTCTGCCTTTGGTCAAGTTCATTGCAGAGCCATAACTATGGGTAGACCAACTGGTATTTTTCTGCAGGGTACCAAATTTAGAGGATCCTGACAGTAAGTAGCAGTGTTTCAATAGTGTAGAAACAACAAAGCTTATTGATCATTTAGTTACATGAATAATAGCTAAAATAGAGAACTTCCAGATGGCATACTTGCCTTAACCCCACACCCATGGACCCCTTTTGTTAGGGTTTGTTTGGATTATGAATTAGAGTTCTGACACCTTCATCCAGAGCACAGATGTTTTGGTGGCAGTGCCTGATGTAAAAATCCCTAGTTAAAAGGCTACCAACATGTCCTCCTGATTCTCATAACTCATTTTGCAATGAGTCCATGTGATGTGGCACATAAATTCTGGACTGGATGCAGCTAGGGGCTGCAGTGGATAGAGAGCTGGGCCTTGAATCAGGAAGATGTGGATTCAAATTGGGCTTTTGGCACAATAGCTGTTTGGACAAATCACTTAACTTTGTTTACCATTGCATTTCTTCAAATAGATATTTCTACAGGACCCACCTCACAGGGCTGTTTTGAAAATCAAACGAGATAATATAATAATAAAAAAAAGCACTAGCACGGTGTCTGGCCATAGTAGGCACTTAATAAATGCTTTTTTTTCTTCCTTAAGTCTTAGTCATCATTCTTCTAGACCATTACCATTTGTAAAATGGGGTTGTATTACATGGATTTTTGTTATCTTTTAGCACTATTGCTAAAAATATAATATAATAATATTATTATAATTATATATTATATTATATATAATTTTATATATGCAAGTATATAATGATAATAATATAATATAATAAATACATATATTAATATATTAATGAAAATAAACAATCTATAGTTTATAAATATATAGAGATTATAAATAGATATAAATAATAAATATAATATAATATAAATAATGCTCCTAAACTTTGAGCAGGAACTGGCCTCTGATCTGGGCCTTGAAAGAGGTTAGGTATTCCATTAGTTTTACTCATAAGTCAATTAACATATATTAAACACCTACTATGTGCCAGGTATGATGTTAAGCACTGTGGGTACAGAGAAAGGCAAAAAACCCCAAACCTAAACAAACAAAAAATAAGTATCTCATAGTCTAAAACAAACAGATTGTATACAAGTTAAATGGGGGGGGGGGAGGTAGATACAGAGGAAAGGCAGGGAGATTAAAGGGGGCAGGAAAAATCTTTTAACAGAAGGTTGGGCTTTAGCTGAAACTTGGAGGAAGCCAGGGAAGCCAGTAATCTGAAATGAGGAAGAAGAGAATTCTAAGCATGTGCTTGAACATGTATAATTAGGAGATGGGGTGCTGTGGGAGAGGAACAGCCAGAGGATCAGTGTCCTTGCATGGCAGAGTATATGTAATAGAGTAGGTTCAAATTAGTTAATATTTGTACAGTGCTTTGCAAATGTTCAAGTGCTATAGAAATGTTAGTTATTATATTTGATTCTAGGGGAATAGGAAGCCACCAGGGTTTACTGAATGGGATGGAGGAAAGGAAGATACTATTGTTAGAACATAGTTCTGTGTTAATTCAGTAGAGCCTCTTTAAAGAGGAAGAAAAAAATTAAACACAGCAAGATTTCACTAAGATGCCCTTGATGAGGAGTCAGATCTTGACTTAACACAGAGTGGAGGGTGCTAGAGTGGACTGAGGAGAGGGAGCTAAGGAAGGAGCCCAAAGAGCAGTCTGCTGCAATAATCCAGGTAATAGGTTTGTCCTACTGTGGTGGCCAGGTGTCAAAGGGGGCAACATATGGGAGGGATGTTACAAGGATAGAAACAGCAACTGATGGATATAGTGAGGGTGGGGAGGGGGAAAAGCAAGAAAGGATGAAAGGTAAAAAGGAGGAAATTGAATATCTGCCTCAACTCTGCCCTATCCCAAACTCTCAGCGAAGTATGACACTATGCTTAACAAATCCCTGTTGAATAAATAAGATGTCACTCTCTCAATTAAGCAGTCCTCTTTCCTTCCCTACTGATGTCATTTTTTATGCATTACTAAGTTTTTTCATAGTTTTCTACAGCATCACTAATCCAATAGAAAAATAAAAGCAATATCACTATTGCCTAGTACTAATGGATATTTCTCCTCATCTAGGGCATCTTAGTGAAGTCTTGCTGTGTTTGATTTTTTTTTCTTCCTCTTTAAACAGGCTCTACTGAATTAATTTCAAAGCTGTTGAGATCATTTTCTTAAATGATAAGCTTCCTGTTTGAATATTCTTTCCCATCCCTTCCAAATCACCTTCAGGAGAGATCACCTTTTAAATGTCATGCCCACAGAATGCTAATGCTTCCCTAATGTCCTGTTCTTCAGAGCAACACCCTTGGGGACCTCTAATCACTATGGGATCAAAATGAGAGAGACAAGCCAGAGGACAGACCAAACAGGCAGTCTGGCAGGCCCGGCTCTGGGGCAGTTAACTTTCCTATGCATCAATCTTTTTAATTTATAATTATAGAGACAATAAGCTTCTTATAAATTCAAATCTGTTTAAACACCAGGCTATATTATAGTCAAGCCTTAGAAGTAGCAGATTGTAGAAGACTGGCCAGGATTTGGGTTTAGAGGATGTGGGCTCCTGATTCTGCCACTTTCTGTGTTTTGATCTTTTCTCAGCTTTGGTTATCTCTTCAACAAAATGAAACAATTGGATCAGATGATCTCTAAGATCCCTCATGGCTCCATATAAAGGAGTTATTTACAACAGTTTTTCAGTCACCATGGCTGACTCTAGAAGTTTGTTTTATTTATTCACTGGGCAGCCACAGTCTATTAAAAATAGATGGGGCTT
Source organism: Sminthopsis crassicaudata (assembly GCF_048593235.1). NCBI lineage: Eukaryota > Metazoa > Chordata > Mammalia > Dasyuromorphia > Dasyuridae > Sminthopsis > Sminthopsis crassicaudata. The sequence continues at coordinate 528,422,523 of NC_133619.1, read as the reverse complement.
GCAAGTTAAGACCAGCCATGCCAATTGGTAAAGCCCCAAGAGCAAGACAGAGGTCAATCTATGAGCATCAACTCTATAAAAAATAAAAGCAAAGAAATAAGAACACTTGGCTTTCTATAGCTCTACTCTGTCAGGCAGGTGGAATGCTGACTGTAGCTGTGCCTGTGATTGTTACTCTACTTTTTCCCTCTTCTGTGCTCCCTGCCTCTGCCTCTTAGCCCTTTTCTTCCTCAACCCTTGCCCCCCTTTTGCCTCTCTTTTCTGAGGGGGTTATGACAAGGCGAGGCAGAGAGCAAACTGTGAAGAAGTCTAGTTAATCCAGGTCCTGCCCTGCAATTTAAGTCAACAAGTGTTAATTACATACCTACTATGTGCAAAGCACTATGCGGGATGGTCCTATACCCAGGACTGCCCCTCCCTGGACTGTAGTCCAGGTACCAAAACGAATAGCACTTCCAGAAAATTGGGAATCCCTGTAGGTTCATCAATTGTCATCATAGATGTGATGGGTAGAGATATTTGTTTTTTTATTTTTTTTAAAGAAAGTTGTTAGTTAACTCAAAGATCCTGTGTTTAATAGTACATTTCTACTCAATGTGAAGGAGAAGGTATTGGGAAGGGGCTTTTACTTTCAATTATTTTACAAATTATGGCATCACTTCATGGGTTAGGTAAGTGGTGTTTGTTTTGATTCTTTTTCTTCTTTCTTCTAAGGGCCCTCTCCAGCACTTTCCTGCTTATAGCGAGATCCTGAATATTGTTTTAGACCAAGAAAAGCTAAATAATTGATCCCTGAGGCAAGCAGGCAGAAGGTTCTGATAGAGATCAGTCCAGCTCCTGGTCTCATTCTTTAGGGAGGTGGTTCAGTCTGAAATCCAAGTTAATCAAACTCCTGAGACCATGTCTTGAGCAGTCTCACCTTGCTGTGGCCTGTCAGAAATCCCAGTCATGTCCGTAAAGTTAAATTTTCCTTAAAAACCTACTTGTGGGCATCCCATGGCTGCTGTCTTCCTTTGGCTCAGCCTGCCACAGCACTCTGCCTCACAGTGTCTTTCTCCTTAACACCCTCCACTCCATGCCATGTGGTATCTCCCCACTTCCCCTTCCGGCTAAGGGCCCTTTCAGGATTTAGCCTGCCAGTTAAGGGCCTGCCCCAACCTCATGGTAATTGTGAGCTCCACTGAGGAACTTGTCTCTCATATGCCCTCCCATCTCTGCTTCATATTTGCCATTCCTGGTGTCTATTGTATCCCTTCATTTTGTCTGTAACCTGTTCCCCTAAATAAATCTATCTTTTACTAAAGAGAATGGCCATTGTGAATTCTTAACATGACCGAGCCCCAACTTTTGGTTTCTGCCATCATCTGGTGACAAACCCCACAGCATAGATCACATCACTATGAATCCCTTCGCTTCACCATAGAGCCTGTCTCCATTCTCTAAACTATTGGTTAGCAAATAAAGTGTTTGCTATTAAATTTTACTGTCTCAGGGATTAAAATAATCTTTTTTTTATTCTGTTGTTTCATCTCTTAGGGAACTCCTAGTGTGGAAACCCTATTCACTGGTGCAGGTAACAACTGGTTTGTAACTTGAACTCAGAGCCTCAGATTCATGAGGTCACTAAGAGATTATGGCCTTGCTCATGGTTATATTGCTATAAATATATATATATATATATATATATTTATATGTATACATATCTGTGTATATGAATATGTATGTGCATAAGTACATATCTCAAAGGCAGGGCTTAAATTGGACTTGGGGACTTTTTGATTTCAAAGTTGATAGTCTACCATGCCTGTATTGACATTTAAAGCTTTTTACAATCTGGTTCTATTCTAGCTTTCCAGCCTTTTTATACTTCTTACTCTTATTTCTCTCTACACATCCTGTGATCCGGTTCACTTAGTGTCCTCTAGGCTCTGTGTAGCTATCTCCCATTCTCTCTCATCATCTCTGCTTCCTAGAGACCTTATTTCCTTCAAGATTCAGTATTTGAGTCTCATCTCCTGCAGAAGGCTTTTCTTGTCCCCCCCCCCCCATGCTAATGTGTGAGATACTCTTCCAGCTCCTCTTTATGTTGTATAAACCAAATTATTGACATGTTTTCTTCCCCACTGGCATGCCAGTTACTCCAGAGCAGTCTTGAAGACTCCAAGAGATTACTAGGTACAGCCAAACTTTGGGAATACAAAGAGTGGCAGTCTCTGCTCCATACATAAAGAGTAGCTGGAAGGGAATCTCAGGCAGTAGCACTGGGGGAGGTGGGGTGGTGGTGGTGGGAGACCAAGAAAGGCCTTTTGCAGAAGATGGGACTTAATGGCTATACCCAGTAATCTCTTAGAATCTGTTTACTTATTTTAAAAAGGGGTAGTAACAGCAAACTATTTGCCTCATAAGGCACTTGTGAAGGAATGCATTTTAAATCTTAAAGCCCAATCATTATAAATGGGAGTTATCTTGTTATAATGTTATCTAGAAGCTCTCTACCCATTAATTATAACACAACCTTGGAGGAAATCTATTTCCTTCAGCTCCAACATATTTGTGGAGGAAGAGAGGATATAAAATGGTGGCGAGAGAAAAGAAACCCTGAATCACTCTGCCAAGACACCCTGAGCACCAGAGCCATCACAGAGCAGTGCAAGCTCTCTCTGTCAGCTGGTGGGAGGAAGCACAGCCAGGCAAGCCTGACTTTAAGGGAATGGCTTTGTTTCCCTAGTCAGAAAATCTCATCTTCAAACCTGAATGCTGAAACCCTGAAAGTTGCCTGTCCTAGTTTTCTCTGTGAATTATCTTTTTGTCATAAAAAATGGAAAGTGAGTCTCAGCCTCCTTACAGGGAACCTCCAGACACAAAGGGATCCCTCCTCTCACTTGTCCTGTTGCTGCTGAAAGCCTCTGGGCCATCTCTCTCAAAAAAACTGGAGGTGGTGAGGGGGAGGAAAGGAAGGAAAGATTTGAAACATGACTCACCTGGAGATGTAATGCCAGAGAAACTGAGGAAAGACAGAGATTGCTTTTTAATCTTAATTGTGGAGAGTTTAGATGAGCCGACCGAATTGACTTCATATCAAAAATCATTCGGTCCAGAGTGACTGGGGAACAGCATTTATATAGAAAAGCAAATGGATGATACACAAGTAAAAAGAATGCAGTTAGGTCATCAGGCTGCTGTTATAGAAAAAAAAATTATATTTCCCCCCTAAAGTAATAACCAGATGTGCACAGTGATGGAGCTGCAGACTTGAGGGGCAGCCAGGTAAAGGAAATGACACTAGGCAGGTACTAGAGCCCTGGGTATTCCCCAAGGTCAAGCTGAGCTGATCCCAGGAACAAGAGTCTGGAGTCAAATAGCTGGGGAGGGCTATTCCTACATAATAGGGGAGCTGAGCATCCGTGCAAAGCCAACAGTCAGGCTCAAAGTCTGGAGGTCTTTATGGCAGGGTGAACAGCTGAGAGCAAGCTAAGGACAGGCGCGATTGGAGGGAAAGAGGGTGGTAAAGGTTTGGGGGTCCTGGACAACTGAGTGGGAACAGAGACTGAGGGAGGCTGGACAGGAGCAGGGAGTGCTACTAAGTCCACCTCCCACCTCTTCCCTGGCTTATGTCCCTTCAATCTAATCCCTAGGTGAGTTGTCTGGGGAAGGTGTTTTGTCCACACCTTTGAGTACTTCTGTGATGAGGATCCTCCTGTCCAGAACTGCCCCCCCATGAACTTTCTTGGTCCTTTATACCCCCTTTTGTTTTTGGCTAAGAAATCATCCCAAGATGAGTGGATAGGGCTTCAAGGGTCAAGCAGCCATCTCACATATAAATCCTGAAAGTAAGTACAGTTCCTATATACATAGCATACCAGTAAAGTAGGGCGCCTTGGAGCTTATCTAAAGATACAGATACAGTCTATGACTTGACAAGCATCAAACTGAATTGTTAGAGGTGCATCCTCTTTCTGAATTTTCATTCAGTATTTTCGGAGAACAATAACTGACTTTATCTGAAGAAGCACCTCACAGGTGTGATGCCCAAGTGAGCAGGACAGAAATAGGCAGGGTCACTCTGTGGTCATGCTTGTCACTTTGATCTAGTGTGTGAGGTGACTAAGTTCAGGTTCTTAAGAGAACTTACAGGGTCCTTTTTGATTCAGCAAAGAGACTGTATTGTATTGGCTTGGTTACCATGTGTAGACACTGCGGCATTGGGGAACCTACTGGGTGGATGTGAGACTTTATAGTTGCAACCTAAATCCTTGGCAATAGAATGAGGGAATTGATCTTAGGGAATCCTGAAAATAGCAATTCTCTTTTTTCCTCTTCTTCTTTGTCAAATTTTTTCATGGGCTGAGATTCACATAAAGCATTTATGTGAAATTTTGTATTCCTAATGGGCCTTAAAATATTTTTTCATTTTGGTTTCTTTCCACTAGTCCCCTAATACTCAAAAAAGCCACTTCCAGCCCACCATCTTTAAGTGATTTGCAATGAATGGCTCTAATGGGCTTCTTCCCTACCCACTTCTCCTGCTTCCCACCCCTCATCCCAGAATACCTCATATTTATGTTCTCCCTTGTAGAATTTGCATTGAATGATACTGGCCCTCCTTATAATTTATGATCTGGGCTAGCCAGGCTGAATCTTTCAATCTGTAGGGGCATGAAACCATAAATTTAGGGCAGAAAAGGATATTAGAGGTCGTGAAGTCCAACATCTTTACCTATAAATGAAGCACCTGAGATCCAGCAAGGACAAGTCCCTTGCCTAAGATCACACAGATCTGAACGAAGGTCCTCTTTCAGAAATGGACTAAGTAAGGGGTCAAATGGTTTGTTCAAGTTTTCAGATTCATGCATCCATTCATTCAGAAGGTACATTCAATTCAAGAAGCATTTACTAAGCATTTCTCACATGAAATTTTTTCCCCCTGATTTGGGGGATATAAAAATTTTTAAATGACAAGTTTATTTCTTCTAGGGGGATATAACATGTCTACAGATACATTGTCACTTATTTTTTGTTTTGAAGAGGATCAGTGGCTACACACCTCTCAGATTGACCAAGATGATAAAAAAAAAAAAAGATGATGATGATGATGATGATGATGAATGTTGGAGAGGATGTGGGAAAACTGGGACACTAATACATTGTTGGTGCAGTTGTGAACTGACCCAACTCTTCTGGAGAGTAATATGGAACTATACCCAAAGGACTATCAAACTGTGCATATCTTTTGATTCAGCAGTGTCTCTACTGGGCTTTTATCACAAAGAGATCTTAAAGAAGGGAAAGGGACCTGTATGTGCAAGAATGTTTGTGGTAGCCCTCTGTGTATTGTCCAGAAACTGGAAACTGAGTGGATGCCCATCAATTAGAGAATGGCTGAATTATGGTATATGAATATAATAAAATATTATTCTATAAGAAATGATCAGCAGGATGGTTTCAGAGAAGCCTGGAGAGATTGAAATGAACTGATACTAAAGTGAAGTGAGTAGAACTAGTAGAACATTGTACACAGCACCAGCAAGATTATGTGATGAACAATTCTGATGGACGTGGCCATCTTCAACAATGGGATGAATCAAATCAGTTCCAATAGAGCAGTAATGAACTGAACCACTACATAGATGATTATGAACCACTACATAGAATTCCCAGTCCCTTTGTTTTTGTCCTCCTGCATTTCTGATTTCCTTCACAGGCTAATTGTACACTATTTCAAAGTCCGATTCTTTTTGTACAGCAAAACAACTGTATGGACATGTATACATATATTGTATTTAACTTATACTTTAACATATCTAATATGTATTGGTCAACCTGCCATCTGGGGGGGGGGGAAGGAAGGGAAAAATTAGAACAAAAGGTTGGCGATTGTCAATGTTGAAAAATTACCCATGCATATATCCGGTAAATAAAAAGCTATAATTTAAAAAATAAGATTATTAAAAAAAAAAAAGATTATGTGGTGATCTAGAAGATGCAATCAGTTCAAAACTAAAAAAAAAAAAACAAAACCCAAAATATCTTGCCAAGAACTCCGCTGACTCACTGACGAATGCAGGAAAGATTTATCTTACATTCTTGCAAGAATGGGTGTACCCCAATCCTGTAAAATAGGAACATACCTACATAGGTTAGGTCAACCTTTTTATGGGGTTTAGTTAGCTCTTACTTATTCCTTCAGGATCCTGATTGGTCAGGAATCCTTTCCAGCTTACCATTTTTCCTTATAATGTATGTAATATACCCAATTTTAAGCCAAATGTGACCAGAGCAGTTCTTCCTTTGATTCTCTGAGCTCCTGCTTTTGGTCACATCTTCACTCTCCCATTTCTACCTTGTCCAAAAGGGAAACTTCCCCTCCTTATCACATAGCCAGTCCCTGCCCCCAAGATGCAGATCATGAGAGGAGGGGAAGAACAAAGTCCAGAGGGCTTCTGTTCAAATCTAAAATCTTCACCCCTGATTTTGATGTCCTTGAGGGTTTCAACTTAAGTTTCATTCCTCTAATTTAATTTTCATAACTGAAAACCAAATGCCCATTCATTTTTCACAAAACAAAGATATATATTGAAATAGTAGTAAGGAACATAATGAATATAGACTTGAGGTACTCTTCCAGAAATACTCTCAGCAGAAGAGAGTAGAAACATGCAGAAATCGTAATTAGAGTAATACACACAAAGAATAGCATGTGTCAGAACTCATGCAAGGGACTCATAACTCTGACTTGCTGCTGATGGGCTACAAATGATTTAACATGACTACTGGTGACCTTGGTCTCATCATCTCTGCTGGAGGATGCTGCTAGAATTTGCTCTGATAAAAACTAAGGAGTATAGCTTCTAAGGGAAACAGCAGTAAGGAGGTCCCCCCAACCTTAGAGTGCTTCTGTTCTAACAATCTGTCAATGATTCTATAGTCTTCTGGCTTTACAATCAGTGATCCTGAGGTCCCCTACCTTAGAATGCTATTGTTCTAACAATCTGTCCATCAATGATTGTAAAAGTCTTCTGGCCTAGGAATATAATGATATTTCTTCCCTTAGACTTTAGGGAACATATTAGTGCTCCTGAGACCCTCTAACTTTTGAGTGCTATTTTTCTGACAATCTTGTCTGTCAGTGATTCTAAAGTCTTCTGGCCTTAGGATAGTTCTAGATTTGCTGGTCAGTGATAACCAAATTCCTGAGACCACTCCTCAGTTCTACCTCTTAGCCAAAAAATTAGCACATCAGCCACATGAAGAATTGGATAAATGTGTCTCTCTTTCTCTTGGTCCTTTGCTAAATTCTTTTGGAACCTAGCCCACTTCAATTGGCATTACAATTACAATAAACTTTGCCCCTTGACTTGGATATGGATTCAAGCCTGCAAATTCTTTTGAGACACATCAGGACACTGATCTGTGACCCCAACCTTTTGGGGTCCCTTACCAACCTCAACAGAAGCTCCCCCACTGGATCCTAATTCATTGAAAATGAAATATTTTCAGCATATTGCTGTGCTCTTTAGCCAGCAAATTTTTAGCCAGTATTTTTATCATAGGATGACCAGAAGTCTCCCCTGTTTTGTTCTTTCAGAGCCTCTGCCTAGAGGCTTCCCACCTTCAGAGTAGAACTTTCCCAGCCCTAGATGTAAAATCATACAGAATAAAATGCCAAATCAGCACAAGAAGTTATTTCCCTTAGGTTTAATCTTCTATTCCCCCACCATGCCCATTACTGGTAAATGACTGGGTATCTCGTTTCTGGGACTGGGTGCCTTTGGTCAAAGATCTTCTTTAGTTTGTAGGGATTAATGAATATATTTCCTAAATTTGCATCTTTGTAGGCTTGCCATTAACCTAAGCAAAGATCATTTCTCCAATAACCAAAGGATAGCCAATTTATTCAGACTTTTCCCAGTTTTCATTTCTGAATTTCTTCTATTTGTCCACATAGAAAGTTGGGTAAAGGAAAAGACATAGAAGCATTTTTTTTTACCCTGGAGGCAAGGTCATTGTCTCTGTTAACTTCTCCAAGAATTTCTGGCTTTTCCATTTGCAAATGATTTTGCTTAAGATCTGGAAAAGACTAAGTCTAGAATGAACTTTGTCTCTCTCCCCAAATCCTTATGCCAGTTGCCAGTTTGATTGGAACAAAGTTACTCATCTGACAAAAGACAAAAAATAAGCTTGAATTATACAATGATCAACTCTGATGGAGATGGCTCTTTTTAATAATGAGATGATTCAGGCCAGTTCCAATGATGTTGTAATGGAAAGAGCCATCTATACCCAGAGAGAAGATTGTGGGAACTGAGTATGGATCAGAACATAGCATTTTCACTCTTTTTGTTGTTATTTGCTTGCATTTTGTTTACTTTCTCATTGTTTTTCCTTTTTGATCTGATTTTTCTTGTGCAGCAGGATAATTGTAGGTGTATAGAAGAATTACACATATTTAATATATATATTGGATTACTTGCCATTTAGGGGAGGAGGTGGGAGGAAGGGAGGGAAAAATTGGAACACAAGGTTTTGCAAGGATAAATGTTGAAAATGATCCATGCATATGTTTTAATTTTTTAAAAATTAACCCTTTTTATTTTCAAAATATATACATGGATAATTTTTGACATCTATCTTTACAAAACCTTGTGTTCTAATTTTTCCCCTTCATTTCCCCTCTATTTCCCCAGTCAGCAAGTGATCCAAAATATGTCAAACACATATTTGTGTTTATATATATTCCACAAATATCATGCTGCACGAGAAAAATCAGGCCAAAAAGGAAAAAAAAAAGAAAACAAAATGTAAGCAAACAAAAACAAAAAGAGTGAAAATACTATGTTGTGGTACACATTCAGTTCCCATTGCCCTCTCTCTAAGTGTAGATGGCTCTCTTCATCACAAAATCTTTGGAATTGGCCTGAATCATTTCATTGTTGAGAAGAGCCATATCCATTAGAATTGATCATGGTATAATCTTTATATTGCCATGAATAATGATCTCCTGGTTCTGCTCATTTCACTCAGCATCAGTTCATGTAGATCTCTCCAGGCCTGTCTGAAATTATCCTGCTGATTGTTTCTTATAGAACAATAATATTCCATAACATTTATATACCATAACTTATTCAGTCATTCTCCAATTGATGGACATCCCCTCAGTTTCCAGTTTCTTGCCGCTATAAAAAGGGCTGCCACAAACATTTTTGCACATATAGATTCCTTTCCCTCCTTTATGATCTCTTTAAGATACAATCCCTCAAAAAACACTGTTGGATCAAAAGATATGCACAGTTTGATAGCCCTTTGGGCATAGTTCCCAATTGCTCTCCAGAATGGTTCTCTAGTTTACAACTCTACCAACAATGCATCAGTGTCCCAGTTTTACCACATCCCCTCCAACATTCTTCATTATCTTTTCCTGTCATTTTAGCCAATCTGAGAGGTATGTAGTGGTTCCTCAAAGTTGTCTTAATTTGCATTTCTGTGATCAATAATGATTCAGAGTACGTTTTTCATATGATTAGAAATAGTTTTAATTTCTTCATCTAAAAATTGCCTATTCATATCCTTTGACCATTTACCAATTGGACAATTGCTTGAATTCTGATAAATTTGAGTTAATTCTCTTTACATTTTAGAAATGAGTCCTTTATCAGAACTCTTGAATGTAAATTTTTTTCCCAGTTTATTTTTCCCTTCTAATTTTATCTGCATTAGTTTTGTTTGTATAAAAACTTTTTAACTTAATATAATCAAAATTATCCATTTTACATTCAATAATGCGATCAAGTTCTTCTTTGGCCACAAATTACTTCCTTCTCCATAGATCTGAGAGATAAACTGTTCTTTGTTCTTCTAATTTGCTTATAATATCACTTTTATGTCTAAATCATGAACTCATTTCAATCTTATCTTGATATAGGGTATTAGGTGTGGATCAATGTCTAGTTTCTGCCATACTAATTTCCAATTTTCCCAGCAGTTTTTGTCAAATAATGAGTTTTTATTCCAGAAGTTAGGGTCTTTTTATCAAACACTATATTATTTTAGTCATTGATTATTTTGTCCTGTGAACCTAACCTATTCTGCTGATCAGCTACTCTATTTCTTAGCCAGTACCAAATAGTTTTGATGACCACTGCTTTATAATACAGGGTCTGGTACAGCTAGGCCACCTTTGTTTTCAGGAAATAAAAAGCCTTAATAATAATAATAATAATAATAATAATAATAATAATAATAAAGTCAGCTTGAGCCAAACTTTGGAGGGTGAAGCTGGGAATTCTGTATTTTATCATTGCGGCAATAGGGAATTGTGGAAAATTTCTGAGTAAGGGAGTACTATATTCAACTCTTAAGCACCTGTTACATACTAGGCACTGAAAGAGATACCAAAAATAATTAAGATGTCCCCTTATGGAGTTAGTATTAGGGGTAGCAATGGAGAAAAAAATGGCATACACAAATATACTATAAAATATCTTCATATAGGGTATAATATAGAATAAACCATAAAAAGAAACACAAATGCTATTAAAAGGAAGGAAAGATTATTTTATTATAAAGGGACCTGGGAGAGTCTATGGCTGTTGAAAGAATAATCTACAAAACAATTTTTACTTCCTCTTAATCCACTCACTGTTCATTTAATTCAATATAGGCTCGTATTCCTTTGAGATAAACATACTCCATGGCAAAAACATACTCTCTCCTCTCTTTATCAATTTCTTTAGTTTCCTTCAAGCCTCTGCTCAGGTGTTTCTTCCTCCATGCTGTTGTTGAGGAGAAAGACATCCCAACAAGATTAAGGTCCCCCTGGCCGGGATCATGGAGTTGGCAAAAGAATTCATGCACACAGTTTGTTTTCAAGTTAAGGGACAAAGATTTATTATGCTGCTTGACTGAGGAGCTAAAATTCCAAAGGAGTTTTAGTAAAGGGAGTTTAGCAAAGAGATAGAAGCAAGAAGAAATGACTAATTCCTGGGGAATCTGGCAGTCAGAATCAAGAAGATAACTTTGTGGGAAAGAGAAACAAAGATTAGGTTGATATGCTAATACTGTGGTTTAGAGATACAAGGTAGCTCCCATCATTGAGATCTACAGCTTATAAACCAAGGGAATCAGTATTAAATTATGGCTATGGACCAGCTTTGTGCCACTCCTAAGGCCAGCTAGCTCAGGGTTTCTCAGGCCTTTCCACTTTCTCACATCTCTTCTTGTCTTCCCTGATTCTTCCAGCTGACCCAACAGTTGATCTTCATCTTCTCAAATACACCCGATGTGATTTATGATGTGGGGTTTGTCCTCAGATGATGGCAGGAAGAATTCACAACAGCCATTCTCTTTGATAAAAGTTAGATTTATTTGGGGGAAAAGCTTACAGACAAAATGAAGGGATACAATAGATACCAAGAATGGTAAATATGAAAGAGTGGCCAAGTTCCTCAGTAGAACTCACAAATACCCAGTAGAAAGGGTTTACCCCATGAGGTTGGGGCAAGACCTTAGCTGGCAGGCTAAATCCTGAGAGGGACCTAGCACCCTGAAAGAGTTAGCCTGAAGGAGGAGAAGTGGTATTGGGAAGTGTGGTGGGGTCAGGGGAGATACCACAAGGCCTGGGGGAAGGGGAACAGAAAAGACCCCACAAGGCAGAGTGCTGTTGGTGGACTGACCCAAAGGAAGGCAGCAGCCATGGGATGTCCCACAAGTAGGTTTATAGGGAAAATTTACCCCCGGGACATGACTGGGATTTCTACAGAAGGTGGGTCTCAGGAGTTTGACATAACTTGAATTTCAGACTGGACCACCACCCCAAAGGGAGGGACCATGGAGCTAAACTGATCTCTATCAGGGAGATCAATTTCTCTACTAACTACATGTAACATTGAAGACCTCATCACACCCACTGCATTTATTTTATTTCTCTTTCCCCCATTTCTCATATTTATCTGTATTCACATCCCCCATCCTATTTCCACTCCCAGTAAAGTGGTAACATAGGCTCCAGATGTGACAACGTGAAGTACATTTGGAAGAGCATAATTATGGAAGAATATTATAAAATACTATTGATTCAACTGACATGAAGAAATCATGATATAGACATCCATCATGGTTACAAAGGTTTGCCTATATGCAATAGCTCATGGCCTTGAACCAATACAACTAGGCAAAGGAGAGTCATACCAATTGAATAATAACTTACTTTTGGGGGACATGACTTTAAAGTCTCAGGGGAGTGGAAAGAGTTGTGGGGCAGGATCTGGAGAGTAAAGAAAGGAATCTGAAGGAATTTGTTTACTTAAAGATACTAGTCAAGACTAGTCTCAGAGGTTGGAGCAGGATAGATGAGAATTTCTAATAATTGAGAACAGAGAAATGGCTTCACATCATTCTATACTACAGAGATAGGATGGGCTTGTTTAATTATTCCTGATAATAAGGATTGAATTATTGAGGGGTGAGGAGATGAGGGGTGAGATATACCCTAACAGCGATGGAGTCCCCAGGCTGGTGTCACAAGTTTTTGTGACAGAATTCATAGTCCTGATCTCCAGGAGAGGTTTTTGGGGAAAAAAAAATGGGTTTATTACACTAAATTCCCTCAGTGGGCTCTTCTTGATTAGGAATTAGCAAAGGTTTAGGTACAGAATCTTGAATTTTATTAGCCTTCTATGGTTTGGGGCTTAGGGAGCCATTGGGGACTAATTTCAAATCAATAAAGGATGGTGATTGTTTCCCAGACCAAAATGATTCCCAGATTAATTGTAGGTGGGAGATTCCCTTGGGAAACCAGGTAGCTTTCCCAAGGGAGATTCAGGTGGGTGGGGATCATTTTTAGGAATTTCCCTAGGCCTGGTGGCCCACCCTCCACAAAGATCAGGGAGACAGAGTCCCATTACATCAGAATGAATTGGGTTAGAGTTTACATCAGCAGTATACTATTAGCTTCTTAAGACAAAGGCTATTTTAGTCTTTATAGCTCCAGAACCTAGTACAATGCCTTTTTTATATACTTTAATGATTAATGGATCAGTGTTCTCATAAATGCAGATACTTTTATGTTCTCCCTTGTCCATGTTACATAATTGGTTCACCTCCTTTTCTCATCATACATTTCTCAGATGCTTTTAGGTCACTTCTCAGGTGCAAATTATTATTGATAATATGATATAACCACATTATAGCCATCGCATTTCTCTCTATTGTCTTATGTTGGCTAAGAGAGAAAAATTGGTCAAAGGCAGGTCAAGAAAAGAAGCTAGAAGGGATATTTGTGTGCTATTACCTAGTTATTTTTACATTTATGCTGTAATTTTTTTTAGGATGATATCTTATCTTAGAAAGTACAGCATAAGTTGCACCAAACACATGCAAAGAGGATGCTTAATGAAGAAACAGATACCAAAGTAACTATGGAAATGCAGAAGCAACAAAACCCATGATAAGATGAACCACTATGAAACAAGAATGAGTCAAAGTCAGTATCTGTGGGTGCACTGGGATGGTTACTAAGACAACAGAGTTTGGACTTGGACTAGGTGTATATAAGGCTATGCAAATTGCAGCAAATGACTCAATTGAGACAACCAAGAGGAATGAGTGAGTGATGTTTTGAGAGACTGATGTTTTCAACTATCAGAGGAATAGAAGTATGGCAGAATGGGATAATGAATATAATGTCCTATGTGCAGGTGTTGGGGATGTGGGTGGGATTCAGACTCTACATTAACAGCAAGCCTATTTTCTATATTCTTTAGCTACAGCTAAAGTTCTTAAATAAATTTTAATTTGCTATAGCTTTTTTTTATGAGCATGGGGAAGGAGAGAGGAAAGAGGACATTAGGAGCTAAGAATATGTTCTTTGGGTCATCTACAATTTTGATTCTTTGGAGAATATGGAAGTAAAATAAAATAAAATAAAATTTTAAAAAGAATACTGTCATTAGATTTGTGTGTGTGTGTGTGTGTGTGTGTGAGAGAGAGAGAGAGAGAGAGAGAGAGAGAGAGAGAGAGAGAGAGAGAGAGAGAGAGAGAGAGAGAGAGAGAGAGAGAGAGAGAACAGCTTGAAACTATTGAAAACATTGGGCAGTTTCTCAAACACAATCCAATTTGCTCACTTCTTACTACTCAGTTCAGGGATCTAGCTCATTGTTCTTTGACAGAAACTGTCTAATATCTATGTATTAAGAGAATAATTCAATGCACTGCCCATCCAACTACAATGTCATAATCTAGAAAACAGGCATTCTATACCAATTTGTTATTTTTCCTGTATATTTTTTAGATTAGGTTGGTCTCCTTTGACTGGTTATTTTTTTGAGAAGACTTTATAGTATTTTTCTTGACAAGACTCTATAGTATTTTCTTGAGAAGCTCTATTGTATTTAGGAACTTGATTCAGTCTGAACAATATCAGCTACAATAAGAATATATGGCAAACCCTTAGTATATACAGGGGATTTTCTTCATCCATTTGGATTTAAGTGAATATCTTGTAACTTCCTTTTTCAAGACTTTCTTGATATTAACAATCAGAGGTTTACAAAAAAAGTTGCTATTGAGATTCCATCTGTAGTTCCCCCTTCATCATATGCATTTTGAGTGTAATCAACCTGCATTCAGGAAAGCTTATGCATGAGGTTTCTTCTTAGCATGATGATGGAGGGGTCCTTCCTATAAATCAGAGAATAGACAATATTTCCTGCCTGCTTTCAATCTATGGAGGCTTGATGTGTTTTCTCCATGAGAAGGCAGCTATGTGGCAAACTAGATAGAACACTGAAAACCTGAGTTCAAATCTAATCTCAAACACTTTTAGCTGGGTTATCCTGGGTAAGTCACAAACTCTGTTTACCTAAGTTTTCTCGTTGGTAAAATAGGAACAATAACAGCATCTACTTTGTAGAGCTACCATAAGGATCAAATGAAATATTTGTAAAATGCTTAGGCCCATGCTTTTTACATAACAAGTACTTAATAGATGCTTCCTTCCTTGCAAGAGTAACTGAAGGGCTGAACTGTGGAGAAACAGTTTTCTGCTTGACTGAGGAGCTTGACTGAGTATTGATAATGCAGAAGCTGAATAGAGACTAAGTGTCCCTATAAAAGGTTGGAGCAAATAATCTTTTCATGAGTGACTTTCTAGTAGGGAAAACTGCTTCTTATGTCTAAATATCATGTGTCCCTCAGTTCATGGTAGCTGTTTCTTTTTCCTTAATTTTTTTCTGATTTTAGGTGAATGAGCATATAGAGATAAAATTTAACAGTTTAAGACCTTTAAAAGGTCAGAAGAGCTAATAGAGGTATTCTCAGCAACCAAAGCAGTAGCCAAGATGGTAGCAGAGCCATCTATGTGTTTTATCACAGCAGCTGAGAGACCTTGACCTAGTCAAGCATTGGATTGATCTGCTAGTAGAGGCATTCCTTGCATGGAGCTATTTGGAGGGTGATAATTACAGTATCTAGAACGTCAAATTACAACTCTTGTCTTAGAAAACTTTTGTCTAGTAGCCTTTGGCAATGTCCTCATTTGCTATTGACAACTCATTATATTCTACCTATTTGGAATGAAGACATAATAGTGAATTTCTTCACTATCCAGCTCTGGATAGAACAATAGGATATAGAAAAGAGACCAGCAATGAATCATGCTACAAGATTTGGGGGAAGGTGATTCTTGTTTTATTAGAGTTGAATTTTCTGGATTTAAAACTTAAATGCATAGAACAATAGATTTATTTATTTATTTTCTTGAATTTTATCTATTTTTTAAATGAAAGCTATTTATATTCAAAACATATGCATAAATTTTTTAACATTCACCTTTGCAAAACCTTGTGTTCCAAAATTTTTTCCTTCCCCTACCCCTTTCCCTAGATGGCAAGTAATCCAATATATGTTAAATATGTGCAATTGTCCTATACATATTTCCACAATTATCATGGTGCACAAGAAAAATCAGATCAAAAAAGAAAAAAACATGAGAAAGAAAACAAAATGCAAACAACAACAAAAAAAAATGAAAATACCATGTTGTGATCCATATTCAGTCCTGTGTGAATTTAGCTTGTAATGCTGGAGAAACTGAGGCAAGATAGAAATCAAAGAGGGGTTTTTAGTATTTAATAATGGAGAATAGGACTGGCCAAGCCATCTTAGCCAGCCGGCTGAATTGGACTCTTGTCTCAAAGGATTCAGCAATGAGGGATGGATTCCAGAGACTCTTATAGGGCTCCAGTGATCAGGGAAACAAAGGCAAGAGGGGAATAGAGCACTGGTGAGCAGGAACTCCAGGAAATTACATGAATTTAGTTCTGACAGGTTGGGGGTAAAGAAGGAAGGATCATAAATTCTGATAAGTTGGGAGGGAAAAAGCTAGGAGACACTAAGTCTGGTTCAGAGGGTCCTATCTAAGTATTTGAGATAAGCCATCTGTAATTTTATGATTCTTTGGAATGCCAGAGTAGCTAGGGATCCCAGCCCTAATTATCACAGTCCAAATGATCAGGAAGGAGGGTTGCCACCAGGGGAACTGAGGCAGAACAATTCAGGGAAATTGAAGCATAATAAACTGAATAAAGACACTCTCATGGGAATATAGCCTTAAACTATACTTTAATTGTGACTTGAGATTTTATAATAACAAATAGAGTTATAGCTAAAAGTTGCAGGTGTTGTCCCATCCCATTCCCCACTGCTTCTTTTCCACCAATACTTCCAGCTCCTTAGTCAAGGAGAAAACTTTCTCCACAGTACCTGTCCTTCAATTACTTTTGGAAGAAAGGAAGGAAGCATCTATTAAATACTTGTTATGTAAAAAGCATAGCTTCTAAGCATTTAAGTTCTTCTTTTAAAGATGATGATGGCTTTGGATTTCATATCTGCATGTATGTCAGTTCTCTAGGGAAACTTAAGAGTTTATTAATATTGACTTGTATCCTTTTGTTTCTGGGTTAGATTTCCTCCATTATAATGTAAGCCTGTACTCCTGCAAACAAAGGGAGAAAAGTGGGGAGGGGAGGTTTCCAGGCTTCTGTGTTCAGGCTATTCAATTTGATGTTTTGCAGTTTATGCTTTGTACTCCTTACCTACAAACACCTTGTCAGACGGGAAATACCCTTTCTTTTGAGATCTTAATAAACCCCTTTTTGGTTTTTCTTATTCTGAGAGTCTCTGATTGTTTTTTATTATCCCACAAAGTCCCCATTGTCTTCTCTCTGGGTGCAGATGACTTTCTTCATCACAAGGGTCTTGGAACTACCCTGAATCACCTTGCTGTTGGAAAGAGCCACATAGAACAATAGATTTAAAGCTGGACCGGTTCTGAGAGTTGTAGTCTAATCTTTTTGTTTTATAGAAGAGAAAACTGAGACCCAAAGAGTTTAAATCATTTGCCCAAGGTCATACAAGTTGAAAGTGGCAGTCAGGTTTCAAACCCAGGTCCCTAATTCCCAATCCCTTATTCTTCTTATTCTAAACATGTGCCTTAAAAAGTAGTCCAGTCTTTTTGTTCCATAATGTACCAGTCTTCCCCTTCAGCATATTAGTTCTTTCTTGCTAGTTCTGTATCCTTGGGGGGATTGTTTCCTTCTAGAAGCAGCAGATTCAGGACAAGGGACTTTGCCAACTCCTCTTGGTGTATTCCCACAATGGGCATGTATGCCTTCCCTCCTTTACCCTCTCAATCAAAGTCCTTATATGTGGCACAGAACACAGAATGCAGAAAATGCAATTTTCCTTTTAATGTCCTAGCACATTGAGATCCAGGCTATGTAAGCCCTACCCTAGCCTAAGCTCAATGTCAGAGCATTCCTCTTGGCAAATCGAAGAGTATCTTTCAGAAAATGTGAGTCATGGTTACAGTCAAGGAAAACCATTATCTGATTCTTTTTGAAAATTTCTCTCAAAAGGAGCCCTTAGCTCCTTTGCAATAATTCAAACTAACTAGAGCATTAAATGTTGGAAAAAAGAAAAGATTTTATTACCTTAATTTTACATAACAACAACTTGTACCTAAGCCCATAGACAGAAAATAATCTCCTCCTCTTCACACAAGGATCTATATAGACCTTAGGACTTGAAGTCCTATTATATGTCGTTCAGAATTGTTAGAGTCAGTCTAACCATACCCAAGACTGCATAATGTTACATTATTCACAAAAGAGCAAGCTTTTCCATATCATGTTTTTTTTTTTTAAGTTCAAGAATCCTTTATTCAAGGTTGAAAAATATACCACACTGAATTATTGGAACAATCCATTGGTACAAAATGCTTTGCAGCTGGTGAGAAGGCAATAAAAAGTTGATTTTAAAATTCATTATTATAAATTAATCTTAGAGTACTTTGCAAATTCATAATTTCAAATTGCATTTTATTTTTCTAAAATTGCCTACAGTACTAGAAATTCCTGAAAATAAGGCAACTGTTTGAAAGGGGAGGTAGCTGATATATCAAGAGATTTTCCATTTCTCATTTAATGCCTACATACTTCAGGGCATCAGTTTCATTGTTGCTTGGATATTCTGCTGCTCCTCCAATCCTTCATTATCTTCTCCTCTGGCACACTAAACTTCCCTCCTCTTTAGCATACTGATGTGTTCTGCATCTTTATTGGGGTTAGTTGCTTCCTTTTAGGAAGAATGTGGATGGAGCCACTTTCAGTGAGGGTCTCCTTTAGGTCTGTCATCATCTCATCTTGGGTCAACAACCCTGGACCTTCTTTACATCATTCCTCCTTATTGTCTATATCTCTCTTATGGCCCATCTGGTTTGTCTTATGCAGAAATAGCTCTCCTCTTTTGCAAGCATCATGGCAGTTCCTACATCATAGAAGACAAAGTATTTTGCCAGTTCCTCTTGGTATATTCCTACTACACCGATAAGAAGGATGGTAATTAAATCTGACCTGAATAGACTTAAAATAGTGGGGAAGACATCCTTCTCATTTTTGAAGTAGGTGATCATAATAATTAGCATTTATATAACGCTTTAAGACTTTCAAGGTGGTTTACACATTTGATCTGACAACATCCTTAAAAGATATATAACCCCTTTTATGATGGGTGAATTTGGGACACACAGCTGGTGTCTGAGGCAGATTTTGAATTCAGATCTTCTTGACTGCAATTCCAGCCCAGTACCTAGCTGCCAGTGGCAAGTAGAAACTGTCCACTCTAGTTCACATTTTCACCATCCCTCCTGTGAGTAGAGATAAAGCCATCACTGGTATTCTCCTTTGTTCCTTCTACCTCACAGGATGTTTCCTGTCTTTTCTCCTCTACCCTGGTTTCTTCTTTTTTTATTTGGTTTCCCATTCCCTCCTGATCTCTTTGTCTCCCTCCTTCCTTTTCTCCTCTCTACTTCTTCTCTTCTCTATATTCTTTTCCCTTGATTTACAGCTTGGAGGTCTGTATGGCCTTGTGTCAATGTAGACCCAACAGGGCCCAGGAGAGGTAATCTAATTCCATCCTATTTGGAGGAATGCTTATGTGTCTGTCTCTGGAGTTTTAGTTAAGAATTATAGCCTCAATTTATAGAAGCTATTTTTGATGGGTTTGCATGTTTGTACTGAGCTAGAAATTTCCCTGAAACTCTCTCTATGATTGCAAGTCCTCATTAAATATCTCTTCCCCGTCTCTTGAGAAAAATTGTCTTTATTTATTATTCAGTGGGGTTTAGTCAGCCTAATACTCTAATGTCAGCTGCTTAAAAATCCCAAGAGTTACTGCTTAGGAAAGGGGGTCAGCTGTATCCCTAAATCCTTTTCCAGATTGGTGTTGTTAATTAACCTAGTGAATAAGGTAACAAAAAGTTATAAAAGAGAACAAGAGAAGAAATACAATTTTGACCAATACAAAGGCAAACATCAAATAGATAAATGACTTAGAAATAAAAAAAAAAACAAACTTATATCATAAACAAACTAGATAAACATGGAAAAAATTACTTGTCTGATCTGTAAAGAGGAGAAAACTTAATGATCAAATAAGAAAGACAATATTACAGGAGATAAAACAGATAATTTTGATTACATAAAATTAAAAAGTATTTTCACAAAAAATCTAATAAAGCTAAAATTAAAAAAAGAAACAATTAGCTGGAAATAAAATCTATGCAGAAAATATTTCTTACAAAGGTCTCATTTTTAAGAGATATAAAACAGAACTGATTAAAATTTGTAAGAATAATTGCTTTTCTCCAATTGATAAATGAGCTAGGATATGAACAGGCATTTGTGAAGAGAAGAAAATTACACCATCTATAGCCATGTGAAAAAATGCTCCAAATCACTAATTAAAGAAAAGGAAATTTAAAAATTCTACTTTATATTCATTAGATTTGCAAAGATGGTAAAAAGGGGGAAATGATAATCGTTGGAAGGGTAATGGGTAAACAGACACATCAATGGGCTGTTGCTCTAACTGCAAATGGGTACAACCATTCTGGAAAGTACTTAGGGATTTTGATACAGTTATAAAACTGCCAGGTCTATACCCAAAAGAGATCAAAGAAAGAGGAAAAAGTTTTTTGGTAAACTAAGGGAACGTACATCAATTGAGGAATGGCTACTGTGATATGTGAATGTAAGAAATGAAGAAAGAGATGGTTTTACAGATGGAAAAACTTGTATGATGTCTTGTAGAATGAAGTAAGTGGAACCAGAAGAACAATTTATATCATAACATCAATAAAAATGAACACTTTGGAGGACTTCTCTAAACTGATAAAGAAATAAAATGAATAGAACAAGAAAAGTTAATTTATATAATAACATCACTCTAGAAACAAACAACTTTGAAAGCTGTAAAAACTGTGAGTAATACAATATTTATGATGCTAGAGAACTGAAGATGAAGCATGACTAAAAGGACTTGGGGGTATAGAACCAGACAAACATACACACACACACACATACACACACACACACACACACACACACATGTAATTTGTTTTGAAAGCATATTTGTTATAATAAATTTTCTTTTTTTTTAAATGGGGTAAAAGGTATGAGGGAGAAAAAATAGATTTGTGTTAAATTTATTTTAAAAATATAGAGATGAGGATTTGCTGTAGGTGTGAAATGTTGAATGCACTTTCAGATGAAGTCACTGTTTAATTAGTTTTACTTCATTTTTTTATTTTGCTACAAGAGACCTTACTAGAGTGGGAGTAAAAACAAAACATATCAATAAACACACACACATATACATATATAATTTAAGGCACAAAAAGAGAGAAATGTTTTTAATACTAGGAAAATAAAAACATATGCAAGGAATGATGAGAGGTAACATTATGTAGTGGGAAGACTATAGTCAGTGGGTGCCCAGAATAAAGAAATACCTCAACAAATTGGGGCATATGAATGTAATGGTTGTGTAAAAATGTGTTATTATTTATTAAAATTGTTTGACCCTAGCTCTTTTCCTTTTTTAAAATTATTTTATTAATTTTTTATTTTTAAAACATATGCATGGATAATTTTCAACATTCACCCCTGAAAAAGTTCCAAATTTTTCCCTCTCTTCTTCTCACCTCCTCCCCTAGATAACAAGAAATATAACATATGTTAAACAGATGTGATTCTTCTATACATATTTCTACAATTATCATGCTACACAAGACAAATCAGATTAAAAATGAAAAAAAAAATAGAAAGACAACAAAATGCAAGCAAATCATGACAAAAAGAGTGAAAATACTATGTTGTGAACTCAGTTCCCACAGTCCTCTCTCTGGATGTAGATGTCTCTCTTCATCACAAGACCATTGGAACTGGCCTGAATCATCTCATTATTGAAAAAAGCCACTCCTGTCAGAATTTATTATCATAACCTTCTAAAACTATATTATAAAGCAGCGGTCATCAAAACTATTCAGTACTGGCTAAGAAACAGAGATAGTTGATCACTGGAACAGGTTAGGTTCAAAGGACAAAATAGTCAATGACTATAGTAATCTAGTGTTTGACAAACCCAAAGACCCCAGCTTTTGGAATAAGAATTCACTATTGAAAAACACTGCTGGAAAAACTGGAAACTAGTATGGCAGAAACGAAGCATTGACCCACACCTAACACCATATACCAAGATAAGGTTGAAATGGGTTCATAATCTAGACATAAAGAAGGATATTATAAATAAATTACAAGAGCATAGGATAGTTTACCTCTCAAATCTGTGGAGGAAAAGGAATTTGTGACCAAAGAAGAATTGGAGATCATTATTGATCACAAAATAGATAATTTAGATTATATTAAGTTAAAGCATTTTTGTACAAATAAAACTAATGCGGACAAGATTAGAAGGGAAGCAATAAACTGGGAGAACATTTTTACATTCAAAGGTTCTGACAAAATATATAGAGAATTGACTCTAATTTATAAGAAATCAAGCCATTCTCCAATTGATAAATAGTCAAAGGATATGAACAGACAATTTTCAGATGAAGAAATTGAAACTATTTCTAGTCATATGAAAAGTTGCTCCAAATCATTATTGATCAGAGAAATGCAAAGCAAGACAACTCTGAGATACCACTATACACCTGTCAGATTGACTAAAATGACAGGAAAAGATAATGAATGACAAATGTTGGAGGGGATGTGGGAAAACTGGGACACTGGTACATTGTTGGTGGAATTGTGAATACATCCAGCCATTCTAGAGTGCAATTTGGAACTATGCTCAAAAAGTTATCAAACTGTGCATACCCTTTGACCCAGCAGTGTTACTACTGGGCTTATATCCCAAAGAGATATTGAAGAAGGGAAAGGGGCCTGTATGTGCAAAAATGTTTGTGGCAGCCCTTTTTGTAGTGGCCAAAAACTGGAATATGAATATATGTCCATCAACTGGAGAATGGTTGGGTAAATTATGGTATATGAAGGTTATGGATTATTATTGATCTGTAAGAAATGACCAGCAGGAGGAATACAGAGAGGCTTGGAGAGACTTACATCAACTGATGCTGAGTGAAATGAACAGGACCAGGAGATCATTATACAGTTCAACAATGATACTGTATGATGATCAATTCTGATGGAAGTGTATATCTTCAGCAATGAGATAATTCAAACCAGTTCCAATTGTTCAGTAAAGAAGAGAATCAGCTACACCGAGAGAGTGGACAGTGGGAGCTGAGTGTGGACCACAACATAGCATTCTCATGCTTCCTATTGATGTTTGCTTGCATTTTGTTTTCTTTCTCAGATTTTTTCTTTCTAGATCTGATTTTTCTTGTGCATAAAGATAATTGTATAAATATGTATACATATATTGGATTTAACATATATTTTAACATATTTAACATTTTTGCAAGGGTCATTGTTGAAAATTTACCCATGTATATGTTTTGAAAATAAAAAGCTTTAATAAAAAATTTTTAAAAATTGATCATCACATAATCTTGATGTTGCTATGCACAATGATCCCCTGGTTCTACTCATTTCACTCAGCAGCAGTTCATGTCTCTCCAGGCTTCTCTAAAATCATCCTGCTGATCGTTTCTTATAGAAGAATAATATTCCATAACATTCATATACCACAACTTATTCAGCCATTTTCCAACTGATGGACATCCCCTCCACTTCCAGTTTCTTGTCACTAGAAAAAATCTGCTACAAACATTTTTACACATGTGGATCCCTTTCCCTCCTTTAAGATCTTTTTGAGATATAAGCCCAGTAGAGACACTGAGGGATCAAAAGGTATGCACAGTTTGATAATCCTTTGGGTATAGTTCCAAGTTGCTCTCCAGAATGTCTAGATATTCACAATTCCACTAACAATGTATCAGTGTCCCAGTTTTCCCACATCCCCTCCAACATTCGTCATGATCTTTTCCTGTCATCTTAGGCAATCTGAGAGGTGTGTTGTGATACCTCAGAGTTGCTTTAATTTGAATTCTTTGATCAATAGTGATTTAGAGCACCTTTTCATATGATTAGAAGTCATTTTGATTTCTTCATCTGAAAATTGTCTATTTATATCCCTTGACCAGTTGGAGAATGGCTTGAATTCTTATAAATTTGAGTCAATTTTATAAAATGAGGCCTTTATCAGAACCCTTGAATGTAAACATTTTTCCCAGTTTATTCTAGCTCTTTTTCTAACCAGAAGCCAGTTGGTTGTAAGGAATGACTAGATCCTACCCAATGCTTTTGGGTCCCCCCAGGTCTTGTTTGAGTCTACCCAAAGCTTGTATTTTGGGTTCTCAAAATTAGATTGACTTACCCATCCCAAACTATCTTTCTATAGAGACTATTATCCACAAGAGGCCAATCAAACAAATGTCCCTACTCCCTTGTCTGGGTGTATGGGCTATTTAGGGAAGACTGACACCTCTGGTGTGAGGGTTTGACAAGCCATTTGAGAGCTGCTCATCCACCTTTGGTGTCCTAAATCATCTCTTATCTGTGACTCCAAGAAGCTGTAGCAAGTATAATGGCCACTCCCTGGTAAAATTATCTAAGCAGATGGATTAAGCCAGGTTGAGGATGACTGACAGACCTCAAGTCCATCTGTGAGTTGGGTTATGTCTACCCCAAACTTGTGAAATTTCTTCTCCTTTTACTTCCATAGCATGGGCAGGTGAGAACAATTTGTTCCAATGGCCATGAAGGTGGCTAAAGTTGGGGCTGTTATCCACTGCTTCCCAGATGCCTCTAGAACAAAGAGTGAGGTTGAGGACTTTGTGCACCTCTGCCTCACTTAAATCCAATTCATGCATAAGTCAAGGTATCATCCCATGATGTCATTGGTCCTTTTCAAAAATGAAGGAGGAACAATAATCATTACCCTGTGTGAGCTCCATGCAACATAAACCTTACCTTACCTTCTTTTGGCTCTCTCTTTTACCAAAAACCAAATCATTTTCTTTCTAAATCTATTTCAGATTTGGAGATTTATTCTCGTGATTAATACAGACTATTATTGTACCATTGAAATCATGAACATAAGAAATTAAAAGAAACATAGGAAAGCCTGATGATCTCATGCAGAATGATTCAAGTATAATCAAGAGAATAATATGCAAAAAATCATATTAATTGACTCAAGCAAACTTGATCTCAGAAAATAAGTAATACTGTGTATTTTCCTCTTCTCTAAATTGGATGAATACCAGTGTGGAATAGAAAGGATTTTAATGAATGCCAAGTCCAGTCCCCTCAGTTCACAGATGATGGAGAGATTAAATAATTGTCCAAGGGTTCCACAATTGACTAGTGCATGACAGAACTCTTTTCACTACACCTTGCTAGTGATGCTATTATTACTATTACAACAACTACTGCTATAATAATAATGATGATGACTATTACTACTACTGTTTTCCCTCCTTTTCTTCTTCCTCCTGCTTATAATATCTAAAATTTATATAGGGTTTGCTCTGTATCAGATCCTGTGCTACGAGATTTACAATTATTATCTCATTTGATCCAGTAACCTGGGAGATAAGTGTTATTATTATCCTAATTTTACAGATGAAGAAACTGAGGCAAACAGTTAAAGTGACTTTCCTCAGGTCACCATGTGAAGAACTATCTGAAATAGGATTTGAATTGGGTTTTCTTGACTTGATTCTTTTCACTGTACCACCTAACTGCCATGCTGCCTCTAGAATATGCATATATAAACTTATGGGTTCTGAATCTATATAAATGCTGTGTATATACACCTGCTATATTGTGTTCACAGAAAAAAAATCTGGGTAGTGATGCTTCTGTAATATCTCTCCTATCTCTTCTGCTATTATGCATATAATATGGAAAGAGTCCTTACAAGGTAGGTACACTGATTTTGACTTTTGTTCCTGCTTCTAAGAAAGACCTGACTAAAATCAAAGCCATGAAAGACTGCATCCTGAATTTTGCATATATTTACATTCCTTTTCTGAATCATAAATTCATAGCTGGAAGGGACCTGATCTTTTCACTTAACACTTACCTGAAACATGAATTGATTGTCTTCATAGCATTTACAATGATTAGTTATTCAAAGGTGGGGGACTTACTGCCTCCTGAAGTAACTCTTTCCATTGTTGGGTAATTCCAACTTAAGAAGTTGCTCCATATATTGAGTCACAATCAATCTTTCAACTATTGGTCTAAATTCTTTCTTTGGAACCTAGGAAAAGAAGTTTCTAATTTCTTGTTTAAAATACTCCTTCACATATGTTCAATGATAACATTCCCCTTTAAATAATTTCTATATTTTATCTTCTGTAGCTTAAATAACCCCAACCCCTTTAACCCTCCCCACGTGGCTTAGTTTTGAGCTCCTTTCACCATACTAGTTGCATTCTTTCAGAAGCATTACTTTTTTAAACACTTTTTCTTCAAAAATGTGAAGCTTAGTGAATAAAATGCAATCCTCTAAAAGTTGTCTGACAGAGACATACTTCATTTTGTACTCTTTCCTATGTATAGCCAAAGGATCTCATTAGATATTTTTAGCTGCCAGTTCACATCATAAATTCACATTGTAGCATCCTAAAACCCTAAATTCTTTTTTTCATCTGAATTCATGTCTAGATTTGTGTTCTTCATCTTGTACATACAGTTGATTTTTTTAGTGTAAATCCAGAAGTTTACATTTTATCTCTATTCAATTTCATATTATTATAGCCATTGTTCTAATCTGCTGATGTCCTTTTGGATCTGGAAAATTTTCTGTGATACCCTGTTGTGGCTTGAGGGTAAACCTGAATTCCTGAAATCCAGGCTAATAGGATGTAAAGATTGGTAAAATATTACCACCTTAGAAAGGCTTTGAATAGAGTCCTGGTGACAGATGGAGTCTGCTATCTGAGGATCAACCTAGATAAATATGGAAAAGCTCCTTGCCAATAGGTTGGCCACTGAGTGATAAATTCTTTGTCCAAGGCAATCCATGAAATGAATTAAAATAGCCCTGAGTCCTTTATGGATTCCCCCTGACCCTCAATTCTTCTTCAGTGACAGAATGGAGAAAAAGAGGTAGGTATCTGAATGGATCACAAAGAGTACTTATCAATACTAATTTAACTGCAGGTCCTCTAAAAGGCAGATTTTTGTCCAAGAATCAATTAATTGATCCAAACAGTTGTGATGTTTTGTCATTTCTATCTCTATACTATCTTATGTATCTGTTTCCTTTTCTCCCCTCATACAACTACTCAAATTCAAAATCTCATCAATTCTCACCCAGAGTATTGAATTACCCTTCATTCTGCTCTCTTAGTTGTTTCCCTCTTCAAGCCATCTTCCACATAGCCATCTAAGTGATATTTGTAAAGTGTGATTCTAATGATATCATGTTCCCATTTTAGAGATTCTAGTAGCTCCCCATTTTCTCTATCAAAATAATAATTCTAAAATTGAAATATTTACAGTCTTGAATGTGTGGACATTTCAAAGCTTAGGGAACACCACTTCCTTTGCACAATGCCTTTTCCAGTGAAGCTGACCTGTTTGCTCTTGCTTCTACACAACATTTCCTTCTCTGTGCCTTTGTACAAGATATCTGCCATTCCTGGGATGAATTCTCTCCTCACTCCTTTTAAATCTACTTCTTTTGAAATTCAATACAAGTGATGCTTCTTACACAAGACCTTTCTTAATTCCTTGAAGTACTAGCATCTGGAAATTACTCTCTATTTGTTCTAGTATCCAGTATAGACCTGATGTGTAGTAAGTTCTTAACAAATTCTTGTTGATTATCTTTGTGTATGTATAGTTTTTATTGATGGAACACCAGTTCTTTGAAGGAAAGAACTATTCTTTTTTTTTTTTTTAAATCTCCTTATACCTGTCATAGAGACTGATGACTAGTAGGTTATTAATAAATTCTTGTTAATTTAATGGTTGATACTGAAAAATCTTATTCATATAATATGGAAATATGATTTCATGATAAATGAAATCAAAGGATAACAGGAAGGTGCAAGTAAATGAAGGGATGGTAAATGAATTGTTTGATTTCATGGTCCAAAGGCAATAAGAAATGACATTTCATGAGGCATTTGACTATCTCATCTTGCAATGCACATGATGAGTTTGACAGTCAATTCAACTAAGCCATAATATCTTAAGAACGTTCATGTATGATACTGGCAAGTAGACAGCAAATATAAATTGGAACATATTTTTCAATGTTTCTGTAATGATCTATTTTCTTTTTTTATTATTATAGCTTTTTGTTTATAAGATATATGCATAGGTACTTTGACAGCACTGACAACTGCCAAGCCTTTTGTTCCAATTTTCCCCCTCCTTCCCCCCACCTCCAGATGGCAAGTTGACCAATACATGTTACATATGTTAAAGTATAAATTAAATACCATATATGTATATATGTCCAAACAATTATTTTGCTGTACAAAAAGAATCAGACTTTGAAATAGTGTACAATTAGCCTGTGAAGGAAATCAGAAATGCAGGCGGACAAAAATAGAGGGATTGGGAATTCTATGTAGTGGTTTATAGTCATTTTCCAGAGTTCTTTTGCTGGGCATAACTGGTTCAGTTCATTATGATCTATTTTCTTTCTTTCTTTGGTACCATATTTGAATTCAAAATCCTTAGTCCCTACTTTGCTGTGTAAGCAACTTGAAATTGCAGTTATAAGAGAAAATTGTGAAGAACACTGAAACTAGGCTGATTGTACACCGAGGAAAATCCATATCGAAGGTGGTCAATCATTTTTAGTTTTTAATTTTTAAAAATTTTAATTTATGAAATAATAGAAGCATTTCTATAACAGTGGAATTTAAAAAAAAAAACATTACACATGAAGTTGCAAATCTAGTGTAACTTAATTGTGAAAACACCAAGGAATTCTTTATTAGAGCTATTTCAAAGATAAGAGACAGTAAAAATGGGGGAAAAAACAACAGTATTATTATCCCAAAAGATGATGAAAACAACAACAATAATAATTCTTGCAAAATTATTATTTTCTTATCTTTATAATAATCTTTAAAAAGAATAGTCTCCATATATATTAAGAAATTATGAAAATGCCAGAAAGGAAGGCAGGCTAGGCTTTCACAAATGATTCTCTAAAACAGACCACATTTTTACCATCACACAATTGAATGTAAATTAGGAGCAGAGAATATAAGATCCCACTGTGCTTATTGTTTGTTTGTTTTTTAATTATCTTGGTAAAATATAAGCTTATAGCTTTCTTGCAATCAAAAATCTCTTATTCATACATTAAAATTATATAATGAAATCACAAAGATATCTCAGTTTAATATCTTTGTTGTCAAGTGAGGCATATAACAGGGAGCTGTATAATGGCTACAGGTGTGTGTCACTATTATATAGAATGTTATAAGGTTTATATACAAGAGGGATTGCTTAGAGATAATAAAGTCCTCCAGAGGCTCCTTTTTGTGCATAATATTTTGTCAGTAGTATCAATCTAACAGGGATTCCTCAATGATATCCATGTTAATTCAAAAAAGATTCACCTAACAATCCATAACAGGAAAAACATATGATTAGTAATAGCTAATATACAGACCATATTACATGTATTTAGATGACTAGTCCTTTGAGTTAGTGTTTCATTTAATATACCTGGTATAGTCACTGTCAATAGACAATGAGTTTGGCCTAATGATTGTTCCTGGGAAATGGTACAGAAATTTGATGACCTTCATTTGCTCCTCAGTGCAAAAATTTATGTATTTTTTAGATAGACTTTTTTTTTTTTTTTAACACCGATTCTGTATGGTTGTGAATTTTTGGAAAAAATGCCATGATCTTCAAAGAATGAATCATAAGTGTATCAACAATGACTTCAACAGCATAAATGGAAAGAAAAAGCAACAACAAAAATTCAAATTATACACTTTATAGTTATAATCACTTAACCTGTCTCTGAAGAATGGATGAGAAAATGAACTTCCTTTTTTCTTTCTGGAAATGGGGGACTATGAGTTTGATATATTGTATATATAGTTAGGCTTGTTTAGCTTTGCTGAAATATTCTTTGCTCTATATTTTTTATCCTTTATTACAAAGAATAGCTCTGTGACTAGAGGAAGAAGGAAGGGTATATTTATATATTAAGAATGTAAAAATAAATCAGTAAGATGAAAATTTAAATTAATTTTAAAAGAAAGTTATGGGTGAATCAAAGGATAATGGACTTAAAAGCACAATGAATGGGACCAACTCACACTATATTTCCCAAGACAGCCTACATGCAAGTAGTGCCATAGAGCATTAGTGAGTAACTGTATTATTGCAAAAGAAAATAGGTTGGCTATGCAGTAAGAGAAAGGAATAGGAAACCAGGAATAAGAAATGCAAAACCTGCATTTCTGAACTGGTACCCACAAAAAAGAAAAACTAAAGGGTTTCCAGTATCTTGGATGTAGCCATCATGGAAGATGTAAGGAAAAAATATGGGCAAATATTGCATAAAAGGAAAAGTCACAGAAGAATAGCAGTATGTATTTATGTGTGTTATTAAATTACAGATTCATTGCATTATTATTTAATCAAATCATCATTCTAGTCTGTAAATATCTTTTTGGATTCAGAATTTGTCATCCAGAATATTAATTATCTATCACAACTTCATTGATTGAGACCTGGATTCAAGACCTGACTTTTATACTATCTGTGCAATTATCTAGCATCTCTGAGATTCAGTTTCATCATCTGTAAAATGAGTGTAATACTCATACTGTTTCTTGTCATTGTAAACAAGGTACTTTTGAAAACCTTAAAGTCCTATAGAAATGATATATTTTTTTCTTATTGTTGTTTCTTATAACTTCTTTCAAGTTATCCCTGACAGACATTGAGCAGAACAGGGCCAAGCACCTGTTTACAGACTAATAAACCAGGAAATCCTGGGTTCTGAAAGGAAAAGATGAAGAGACCATTCTGTTGATAGGACCATAGACTTAGAGTTGTCTTTAGATGTCTGGAGAAAGTTTATCTCCCTCTGATCCTGTTACTTTCTCACAAAATTAACATGAATTCCTAGAATTACGGTGGGATTTTATTTTATTTTATTTTATTTTAATTTTATAATTATAAAAAATTTTGACAGTATATATTTTTATAACATTATCCCTTGTATTCATTTTTCCAAATTATCCCCTCCCTCCCTCTACTCCCTCCCCTACATGACAGGCAATCCCATACATTTTACATGTGTTACAGTAAAACCTAGGTGCAATATATGTGTGTAAATCCAATTTTCTTATTGCACGTTAAGTATTAGATTCCGAAGGTATAAGTAACCTGGGTAGATAGACAGTAGTGCTAACAATTTACGTTCACTTCCCAGTGTTCCTTCTCTGGGTGTAGTTGTTTCTGTCCATCATTGATCAACTGGAAGTGAGTTGGATCTTCTTTATGTTGAAGATATCCACCTCCATCAGAATACATCCTCATACAGTATCATTGTTGAAGTGTATAATGATCTCCTGGTTCTGCTCATTTCACTCAGCATCAGTTGATGTAAGTCTCTCCAAGCCTCTCTGTATTCATCCTGCTGGTCATTTCTTACAGAGCAATAATATTTATGGTGGGATTTTAAATAATACTAAAGAGTGATGGGTAAATTGCAGCCCACGAGATACTTTACTTGCCTCTACCTCTGATTGGATAGCTCCTTTCAGAAGCTCCATTTAATAAATGCACCAAGACCAGCCATCTTTTCAGTTCCCAGCAGGCTGCACTCCCCTGAACTTCTGCACCATGCATTGAAGCCAGGTACCTTCTTTACACTCCTCCCCTCCCCAAATCTTTTATCTGTTTCTTTGCAGTTTCCTTTTATCTGTTATCTTTCTCATTAGAATGTAAGCTTTTTGAAGGCAAGGACTGTTTTTCTTTTGAATTTATTTCTCTTTGTCTGATGTAAAGTAAGCACTTCATAAATGTTTTTTGATTCATTGGAAGAGATCAAAAAGCTACATTTTATTCATCGACTGGACTTTGTGTGGAATACATTGGATGGCCCTACATTCTAAAAATTCCAAAATATTTTTATCTGTCTAGAGGAACCCCCAAAGAAGCTATGACTTTTCCCATAACTTCTGGAATAAGTTAGTTTTTTTTTTTTTTTTTTTTTTTTTTTTTTAATGGATTCCACTAGACCATACATAAATCTAAGTCTTTGGTTGTGTTAGCATTTTGAGCATTTTAAAATCTTCAATCTGTTTTGAGGTCCATGCCTCTCTTGCAGCATATGCAGAAGCATTTACCTAATGCTTTTAGTAGATGAAGTATACTAAAGCATCATGGAAGAAGAGGCCACAGAATATTTCCAGGAGTAAAATAGATGATCCTTGACTTAAGGAATTTTCAATCAAACTAGGGAAATAAGGTGCTGAATCACAGAATGATTTTTAGATCTAAAGGGACCTTAGATAATTATTGAAATCAATATTCTCATTTTATAAATGAGGAAACAGATTATAAATGCAAGACCCATTCTAAAGCTTGATGTGTGTAATAGATATTTTTACACTCAAAGTGCTAGAAAACAATGGCATATGATGTTTAAAATTGAGAACTGGAAGGAAATTTTTACCTATTCATTTTTATGTCGCACAGCTTAGTCCACATAAATCCAGCTATTCCATATCTTTAAGTTATTTTATTGTAATGGAGGTAACTGAGATCCTTCCTCTGGCCCTCTGTTCTTTTATCTTTCTTTTGCTTCTCTTTCCCTATGTCCCCCTCCCCTATTTTGTTGTGGAATAAATAGTTGCCCTATATCTGATCTGCTTTGTACATTTAGCATAGAAACCTCAATATAACTCAATCTTTGTTTAAGAAATTGCTTCTGGAATTCTACTCTGGGGTTGGAGCATCACAGGTCCCAAAAAACTGAAAAAATCTATCCCTTTTCTTTAGACGCTAGGGCTCCCTCGCAATGAACCTTATCTGTGTAAGTCTATAGTTAAGGTGCCTTCACTGGAAGATGTGGTACTCAGGCACCTGAGATAGTGAATCTGTTACATTGGTTAAGGAAAGTTTTTAAAGAAATTTTACAGAAAGACTTCTTTAAAATTTAGCTAACAAAATAACTGTTTAGACATGTGTACATATATTGTATTTAATTTATACTTTAACATATGTAACATGTATTGGCCAACCTGCCATCTGGGGGAGGTGGGTGGGGGGAAGGAGGGGAAAATTGGAACAAAAGACTTGGCAATTGTCAGTGTTGTAAAATTACCCATGCATATATCTTGTAAATAAAAAGCTATAATAATAAAAAAAAATAATATTTAGCTAATAAGAAAAACTGTCCTCAAATCAATGACAAAATAATTATAGTGACCAACTAGATGTATTTAAATTTAATTCAGGAATAGAATAATTCAAGCAAATTCCTACTCTAATGCCTCATCATGAAATTTAGGTCACCCTGGTTTCTTGAAAGGCTATACCACTGCAACTTAAGTTCTGCCAAGTTGGAAAGGCTCCACTTATACCCTCTAGTAACAGATTTTTTTTTTACCTGTTACCTGGAATCAGTTAATCTGAGTGCAGAATGTTGGGCATCTGGTGATATATTCTTAGTCCAAACAATTCATGAGACTCTTTACTGAGGCATGAAATAGTTGTTGTCTGTATTGCTAGAGAATAGCCATGTGGGTAAAATCATAAATCTGTCCAAGTATTAAAGATACATAGACAGATTGCCTATATATAAAGGACAGACATAGGGTTCATTACTCATTAGTTCATTCAATTATCCACTTAAGTAATAACCATTAATAACACAGTATATATAAGGCATTCTGCTAATCCCTGAGGAAAATATAAATTTAAATGACTGCATAGTCTCCATCTTGTGAGAGCCTGTGTGATGATCTAGATTAAGAGCCACACTCAGAGATAGGAAGTTCCATCTCTTATACATACTGGATATGTGAATCTAGACAAAATTAATTGATTTCCCTGTGCAACTAACTATTTACAATAATTCACAATTTACATTGTTAGGAGCTCCTTTTCTGAGAATTCCTTAGATGAGTAAATTATAGGCCTGAATTTAAAAAAAAAAAATGTTCCTGCTCTCAAAAACTTTGGATCTAGTCACATGATTAAACATGTACAGATAAACATGAAACAAAATAAATATAAGAGGAATACAGAGTGTCAAGAAATCAGATGAGGGAGAGATTGCTTCCACTGTATGTTATCCAACCACTGTTTTCCTTCCCCAGTTATCTTTCTAGTGACCTTGAAATTCTTTAAAAAATTTTTGATATTAATGAAAAACTTTTGTCCTATTATGCTTTGTTGAAATTAGTCAAATGCATTGCTGCAAGATCTTTTCCTAATGCATTTATGAAATGCAAGGGTGAGATATCTTATATCACTATGGTTGTCCCTCTTCTAAATCCTGAACAAATATTTGCAGACCTATTCAAATCCTGATCAAATACTTACATACTGAGTTAAATTGTTTGTAGTATTTAGTATGTATATACTGGTAGATTTTCTCACCATTCTTTGCCATTTTTAAAAAGTAGATCAACCCCCACCTCCAACCCCAAATTGTGGAAAGAACAGTGGACTTGGAAGTTATGGAGTATGGGGCAAATAACCTAACTTTTCTGTATCTCAGTTTCCCCAACTATATATTTGGATAATAATTAATACTGCCTATTTTATAGGGCTGTTTTAATGAAAGCATTTGATAATGATGTTGATGATGAATGATACTTAATATTTAAATAACTCTTTAAGGTAAAGCACTTTACACATCTTATTTGTTTTGATTGGAGGAATTATCATTGATTATAGTCAATTTTACAATAGTTCACATTATATACTATTGTATATATACTTAAATATATATATATATACATACCTACAGTGCATAGCCAATTAGAACTATTTGCATAGTATCTTTTATTCTAAAAAGAACAGTTATTAATAGCCTGTCTGCAGATAAGATTTCATGAAAATAGATGGCTTGATATTTTCAGTGCTAGCTGTTTGATTCCTTGGATTGAAGATTATTTTATTTTGTATGTAGTAGACAATTGTAGGGCAAGGATGGGATGCTTGGGGATGGACATTCAATGTTATCAACTGCAAATGAAAGAAAGAAAAATCCCTAAAGATGGATCTTGGTTGGTAATTTTTTTTTTTTTTTTTTTTTTTTTGGTAACAAAAAATTTCCCTGGTATAGGGAACTCCTGATTTGGGAACTTCTTACATCATCTGTAATTTAAGTTTTAAGAGAATTGTTCTCTAAAACTTTCTATTTTCCATTGGCAGATTAGCTTGGTTTCTATTCCACAAAATATCTCACTTTGGGACCAGGTTCCTTTCTCCTTTTCTGATTTTTTTTTGTGTGTAGTCTTCTCTCATTACATAGTAATGCCCTTGAGAGCAGGCACTTAGCACAGAGCTTGCAACATAGTAGGCACTTCATTGAATTGAATTAGAATTTCCTGGAGGCATTGGAAGGCTTAATGACAAATCCGGGGTAATTCAGCCAGTATATGTCAGAAGTGAAACTTAAACTCGGTTCTTTCTTAAGACCAGTACTGTGCCTCCTACTTACCATGAACTCAGTCAGATCTATTCTATTTGCCATGTAATCTCACCTAACACCATTTGAAAATAGTTATTTATATACACTTAAAATAGTGACATCAATATATTTTGATAGGTACCAATAGGAGCTCACTTTTAGTAAGTATTTTCAAATTTGTAAAGTTTTAAAAATCACAATAGCTCTGTGAGTTGAATAGTTTTTATGCTTTTTTTTAAGATTAAATTTTGTTTCATTGGCTATTTCATATAAGACTATATCTGAGAACAAATAAGAAATTGGTCAGGCAATCAGTTTCCATTTATTGTATACTTCTTTTGTACAAAGTGGTATCATATAGGGTCTTTCCAAGATTGCCCTGGCAAGGGAGAAGCACTTAAAACCTAGATAGGGGAAACTGTAGTCAAAAGATCCCACTACTAGGCCCAAATCTTTCATGTGTGTGGTTTTCTGCAGAAGAAGGGGTACTAAATAGATACTAGTGTAGGGCAGAGATTGGGTAGGCTGGGAGATTAAGAGCAATAAAGTAGTTGCTCAAGAATTGTTGAATTGTTTTGAGGAAGGAGATAGAACCATAAAACTTACTGAGATATAGATCCAATATGAAGAATGTGGCTGATATAAACTGAGACCTTTTGTGGAGAAGGGTTGGAGAGGCCCTGATGTGAACTGTGTCCCCTTTAACCTGTGGGGGAAAGATGATTGGGGTCTCACACTCTCCTTTAGGAGGGGCACACCCTTCTGTCCATAAGGGAAACTCCCAAAATAAGCAATTTCATTCAACTGAAAATCTCAGTTTGAGGTACAGTCAACATTAAGTGGCTCAAACTCCCAGTTAAGTAACCTCATTCAATTTTAAGTTGAATTGAAACCCCAAGCCTCAGACAAAGAAACCCTAAACCCTGAATCTTTGTAGAAGGACCTTGCCCACTAAGAAGTCTGTCTTCTTAGCAAGCTGTCTTCCTTGGTGTAAATAAACCACAAACTTTGTTCCTGTATTCAGTGGGGTTTGTGAATTCTTTCACAAAGCTTGCCACTGGCCAAGGGGATCCTATTGCTATTAGGGGATCCCTTACCCTCCATTCTTGCACCTCATCATGACTGCTGATGCTTCCCTCTATTCAAAGGCACATACTGTCACACAGAACTCAGAAAGTCTAGAAACTTACAAGTCAACTTGTATTCTATACCATTATCCTTCACATTGAGCTTAGAAGTAGTTCTCCTCTTCAAACTCTACTCTTAACTCTATGGAATTTCTCTACTATGACAGAAGTGTTTTTGCCCTGAAAGTTCACCCCACTCCTGGATTTCTCAGACTGAAAGAAGACTTTATACTCTTGTAGCCTTTCCTCTGGCCCATTTTCCTCAGAACTTTCATGTTGAGGAAAACATTCAGGTCAGCATGCTTTCATTCCTCTCCAGGCTCTACTCCTGACTCTCCACTTTCCCCAGTTTCTAGCTGTCTTTTCAGCTTTCTTTTATGTATTATCTTCCTTCATCAAACTGTAAGCTCCTTGAGAGAATTCTGGGAAGATAGCAGACAAGTCAGCAAATTTCAAGGTCTTCAGATTTCCCCCACAAATAGAACATCCCCACAAATTTACACATCAGGGTGAACACAAACTGGTGAAAAATGATGAGGACTTGGGGCAGAACAGAGGTCCTCCTGGAACACAAAAGGATCCAAAAAAAGAACCCTAGGCTAGATTTGGAAGTACAAATACCCTCAGGCTAACTCTGCAGAAACTATGGGTGGAGAGCTTTGGGATGAGCTGGGTTTGGTTGGAGCTTCCTCAGAAATCACAAACACTTTTATCTCCTGGGCAGGGGATAGTGAGAGAAGTTGGGAGAGTCTGGAAAGACTGAGGGAACCTCAGCTGATTAGGAACACTAGGTCCAGCTGTGGCTGAGACAAAGCCCTGGGCAAGAATGAACCAGCACCCAGTGAGTGCAGAAGCTACAAGAGATCAAGAAATAACAAAACAAAATATGAAGAATGAAGAAATAGAACAGAATGTGAAACATAAGAAAAACAACAGATCTGGAGAACAGATCAAGAAGAGAAAATATAAGAATAACTGTAACCAAAAAAAGAACCTTGATACAATAATGCAAGAAATACTTCAAGAAATTTGTCCTAGAGTAATAGAATATGAAGGGAAAATAGAAATAGAAAAAAATCCACTAATCACTACCTCAAAGACATACTTTGTAGAAAACACTACAAATAGGATTATTATTGCCAAATTTCAAAACCCCCAGATTAAAGAGAAAATTTTTTCAAGAAACAAGAAAAAAGCAATTCACATACTCTGGAGTTACAATTAGAAATGTATAGGACTTATCAGCAACCATGATAAAAGACTGCAGATTCTGAAATCAAATATACTGGTAGTCAAAAGAACTAGGCCTGTGACCAAAAATATATGCAGCAAAATTATTCATAATATGAATTAAAAAAAGATATTCAATGAACTTGAAGATTTTCAGGATTTTCAAATATCAAAGATTAATTTCAA
Source organism: Sminthopsis crassicaudata (assembly GCF_048593235.1). Lineage (NCBI taxonomy): Eukaryota > Metazoa > Chordata > Mammalia > Dasyuromorphia > Dasyuridae > Sminthopsis > Sminthopsis crassicaudata. The sequence goes on along the minus strand of NC_133619.1, from coordinate 528,384,466 downwards.
GGAATTTAACATGAACAAATTGTTTATGTTTTTTACATGGGAAATGTATATCATATGTTTAAGATTGACATCAATAATTGGGTAGCTTAAAAGAAAAAGTGGGGCAGAAATGAGTATGATCTGACTCTAAGATAAAAATAGTGGGTGGGGCAGTGACTGTTATGGAAATTAAAATGAGAGACTTCCGAGGTAAAAAGCAAAAAAGGATTTATTATAATCTAGGAGAAAGGAGAATTCCCAATAGGTAAGTAGAGGAATGGAAAAGACAAACTGCAAAGGCCAAGATTATATAGACCCTAACCAGAACCCCCCCCCCCCCCCTTATGACTTTTTCTCCCATTGACTGGGGAGTACTAATTTACCCAGTTTCCAGAAACAAAGAATGCTAGTCGATTTACTGTATTAGGTACTTAAATGCTAATGAAAAGAGGGGATGGGGAACCTGAGGAAATGTTTGTTTGTCTAACACCTTCACCTTTTAACTATAGCTCAACTTGTTATTGTAAAATCTCAGGTCACAATTAGGGCTTAAGTCTAGGCCACATTCTTATAAGTTCTTCACTCAATTTATTCCATTCAATAGTAATTATATTATACAAATGAGATGCAGAGGAAGAATAGACACTGGGGCATTAAAGGAGTGAGGAGGATTTGTAATTCTGAAAACCTACTCACATTGGAAATGGGTTAAATGGGCAACCCTACATATATACCATGAAAGGTGTAGCACCCTCCAAAATCTATAAATAAATGGGGGGCGGAGGGAGGTGTGAGTGGGGAGGGAAGCAAAAGGTGGAGAAGAAGTCAAAGGAGGGATCTATAGGGGAGGGGAGGTTAAGTAAAAGTAAGGCAAGTTAAGGAGCAGAAAAGAAGCAGAAGAGTTAGCAAGGATGGGAAAGAAGAGATATATACAAACATTACAAGGATCAGGAGTATGTGTGGGATGTAGAAGACCCTTACTCAAAATGACTACTCAGAGATCACTCAGTAGAAAGCAGAAAGGTTGTTTATTAAGCCTCCGGAGGATGAGCCATTCTATCAGGAGATAAGGGAAAGAAAAAGCTCATGGTAGGAGAGCTAAAGAAGTAGTAAAGATACACAGGTTTCATATAACAGATTATATCACAAGTAAGAAAGCATTGAGAAGGGGAGGGGGAGGCATCTAACTGATTGTTGCTATTTGGAGAGATTAGAACGGAAGGTTTGTTTTCCTCTAAATTACCTGATTTCTTGGAAACAGAAAAATCAGGCCTTGAGGCTTTTAGATAATCAAGCAGACAGTGGTCAAGCTAATAGGTTAAATATTGATAAATGTCAAATACTGATAAATGTTGTCAGCTCAGGTTAAGTAAATATGTTTATAGCTGGCCAAGGCTCAAGTACATATGGCCTGCACATATTATACAGGTCATAGGGGAAACACAGAAATAATGAAAATAAAATACAGAAAAAGAATCCACATATTCCTGTAATATCTCTCTATTCCACACAAGTGGAATTTATTAAGAAATATAGAGGGCTAGTAATCATTGATATTGGACAAAGTGAAACTTAAAAAAATTCAATTGAGAGAAATCTACATTATATGTCAGCCATGCTAATACTGTTTTAGATGCATGTTTATGAGTAAATGCTTGTGTGTGTATATCTAATTATATGTAGGTATATATGCATGTAGCTCTGTGTATGTGTATATATAGATATGTGGTTATGTGTAGGTCTGTGGGTGGTGTGAATGTATATATCTATATTTATATCTCTGTGTGTTCATATGTGTATATAATCTATATCTATATATCTGTGTTTAACATTAGCCTGCTTGAGAAAAGTGGGGGAATGGAAGGGGAAAAAATAATAAAATAAAAAATATATAACAGAGAACAAAAGAACAACCTACAAGGAAACAAATGAATATATTTCTCATGAATATATTTCTTCTATTATTAAATATATACTTTCTTGAAATTGAAATTTATTGATATATATTTTGAATCTCCTTGATTTTCTACTGGGAACATGACAATGTTCTGTTTTGTTTTGTTTTGCTCATTTTCTTTTTCTTTCTTTTTTTCTATTCTTTTTTAAATTTTCTATTGAGAGCAACCAAAAATTGTGAGATTTCAATGATGCAAATTTTCTGGGCAGAATACCAGCAGGTAAGACCAGGTCATCTTATGTGGACAGAGGGAAGGGAAGGAAAAAAAGAAAGGAATGAAAAGAAAAACAAAAAAAAAGAAAAAGAAAAAAGCTTTTTGCCAAACCGTTCAGTTGGGCAGCTACTACTCCTCTATAAAAAAAGGTTGTCATTTGTCATTCATTCTTGAATAGGACCATGACATTAATGGAGCAATGCAATGACATGTAAATAAATTGAATTTAAGTAAGACAGGGCCGTAACAGAATTATCAGCTTCACTTTCTCCTCCAGAGCCATCTGGATCCAACCTGGCACATAGTAAACACTTAAATGCTAGTTGACTCTCTTTAATAACTCAAAGACTGCCTTACATTGAATATTGTAAGTTCCTCAAGGATAAGATAGTTTCATTTTATCTTTTTATGTCTCCTAGTATGGCAACTTAAAAAAAATGTTGATATCAATTAATTTATAATTTATATTCTTAGAGCCCTCTGAGGCTCAGAGTGTTTAAATGATTCAACCACGCTCATACATTAAGTGTCATAGGCAGGATTTCTCTAAAACCTGTGCTCTATACAATAGTCAGTCAACAAAGATTTAGTAAGTACCTTCTATATTTGTCATTTGTCCTTTGTTCTCCAAGAGGACCATGACATTGGGGAGGGAATGCCATGACATGTGAGTGAATTGGATCTAAGTGAGAAGGGATGGGCAAAACCTGTCTCATGTTCCACTCCAGAGCCGTTTGGGTCCTGTGATCATATATAGATTAAGACAACTGGAAATGGCCCTGGATACAATGGGCGACCTTGGTCTTTTTAAGCTAAGATTTTTAATAAGTCTTGATTGAGGCTGTACCCATTCAGTAATAAAGGCTAGGTAGCAATTGAGGCAAAAGAATCTTTTTCATCTTTAAGCACTGCGTTAAGCATTGGAAATACAAATATATAAAAAAAAGGATAGTCCTTGCTCTCAAGAAGCTTACAGTATGATAGGAGAAGGTAATACACAAAAGGAAATTGAAAAATGGGGAGACAATGAAGAAGTCATGAACATGTCTAAAGTGGTTTAGATGCATGCAGTCAGGTGGGAAATGAAGAGATGGTTATCTTTGCCCCTTCACTCATTAAACAGATCATCTGGAGTTCATGGCTTTACCTTCCAATCAGAGGGGTAGAGGTACAGAAGAAGGTTTGAATATCAAGGATGAGTCCATCTTACAAAATGATGAGTTATCACTAATGAGGTTTTTGGAGGCAAAATAGAGATGTCCACAGAAATCCACGTGAGTATAATCATATTGCCTCTTCATCGTTTTTATAGTCCTTATTTTTTCTTTAAATTATATCACACACCAGGAAATTATAGCAAACATGAATGTTTTCAAACACAAAGAGAAATGGAAAATGTATGTTATATAGTAAACCATGGATCCATGATATATAATTCCTTTTAACGTGCGTAACATTTGATGTGGTTATATCAACATTGTCCTGTTTGTATCCAACTCTGAGCCCTCCTTGGGTCTTCTCTATAATTTAAAAAAAAAAAAATTACACTGATGCTGTTTTCTATCTTTTGCCCTTGTCTTGCTTCTCTTATCACAATTTTTCTCTCTATTCTCCACCTACCTCAAATAAAACTCTTTCCTTTTAGCAAAAGTATTGTCAAGCAAAACAATTAGTTTCATAATTTGTGGATGAATCTGGAAATTTAATCTTATTTCGCTCCTAGAGATTCCTACCATTATTAATAAAGACTGAGAGGGGAATGTGCTTTGTCATCAGTCTTCTGAAGTCATAATTTGTTATTGCTTTGGTTTGTACAAAACCTCTTTAATTTTAATCAAAATTGTCCAAGTTATTTCCTGCGGTTATCTCTATCCATTATTTGGTTATGAAATCTCTTATCTGTGATTGTGAACAGTATCATCTAATTTATTTATGATATTACCTTTTATATCTAGATCAAGTATCCATTTATAACTTGGTGTGGTAGATGGAATGAGATATTCATCTAATCCTAATTTCTTCCAATTTTCCTAATTTCTAATATGTACCTTTTAACACTTTTCTGCAATGTTCTTCACTCTATGGGAGTATACACTAGATGCTGTTTACAAAAAGCTGGAGTATGATTTTCTTCCTGTTTAAAAAACATTAATTCATCTATTTTTATAAGTAGTTATTTCTCTCTCCTAGTTCCCACCCCTACAAATTAAAAATAAAAATATGAAAAAATAAAACCTTTATAAAAATACATTTTAGTTAGAACAAATCCCCATATTGATCATGTATAACCAAAAATGTATATCTTAATCTGCACTTTGTTTTTCACATCCTTGGCAGGAGGTGGATGTTATATTTCATCTTTAAAATTCTGCCATTGCACTTATTAGAGTTCCAAATTCTTCTAATCTTGCTTTTACCCTATAATGTCATCACTGTGCAAATAAATTATTCTTGTTTTGCTCACTTTACTCTGTAACAATTCAAAGAGGTCTTCCTAGTTTCTTCTGAAGCTGGCAATTTAATAATTTATTATAACATAGTATTGTTCTATTTCATTCATATATTATAATTTGTTTAATCTTTTCCTAATAAGTTGACAACACCTTAGTTTCTTTTTTGGATGCACGAAAAAGTGAGGATGGAGCATCTGCAAAGCTGTTGGGGAGATTAGAGAACATGCTTAGCTGTTTGGACTGACCTACGTATGCCAATAGACATTCACTCCATGAGAGTCTTTTATATGGCTATTGTTCTAATCAGGGCTTCTTTAACTTTTTCCACTCATCATCCTTTTTTTGTCCCCTCTCCCAATTTTTAATGCAACCTCAAGTATGTAGGTATATAAAATAAGACACAAGTCAAACATTTACTGATTGTAAATCATAATTTCATGACTTCCATATTTAATTACCAGACCCCATATAGGTTTGTGACCCATAGTTTAAGAAGCTTTGTTCTAGGTGATTCAAAGAGTCCCACTTTCCCCCTCCTAGGACCTTTACTCAGAAACCTTTTATTCCACTAATCTTGGGCAAATTAATGGTTTCTTGTCAGTGATGATACCAAACTCAACAGGAAGGTAAGCTAGCTAGCCCAGAATGCATTTAAAAAGTTGCCATCTTTCTCCTTCCTTTACATTTAAACTCCTTAGGTTTTGAAAGGTTACATCTTGGTTTCAACTTTGGGACCTTACCTTAAATAACTGTTTCCCTTCTTGGATCTTGAACTTGTTTTCCTTCATTCCTTCTTTATTCCATTTTTTCCTCCATCATTTCCTTCCTCATTTTACTTTCCTTCCCTTCTTTTCTAAAATAAGAACTTTTATGTTATATCATTATGTCATAGTTGTTTCTGGTTAACTTATAACCCTACCACAAATACTACCTCTTTTTGCCCAAAGGGGTTACAACTGTGTCTCTGTCTTGGGGGTAAAATTAAAACTCAAACTACCTTAGGTTAGTACCACAATTTTTTTTCTGACAACAATTTTGCTTTGTGTTGCAGAAGTGAGGAGTTGGGAGGATAAATGCAAGTTTTTCCATTTTCATGAATATCCTAGCTCACAATTCTCTATTCCAGTATCCTTAGTTACCAATATTACAGGTGGCCAGGGCCACAAATATTGACTTCACAACACAATAGCCCTACTCCTTCTTTCATAAAATTGAAGAGACATCATCAAAACTGCAAAAAAGAGACAACATGGTCCTTTCCCTGGACCCACTATGCTCAAAGCTGACTGGGACTCACATTTCTATATTTTTTCTATATTATTTTTCTATATTATTTTTCAAAACATATGCATGGATAATTCTTCAACATTAGCCCTTCCTTGCAAAACCTTGTGTTCCAATTTCCTTTCCTTCCCCTTAGATGACAAGTAGTCCAATATATGTTAAACATGGTAGAAAATAGGTTAAATCCAAAATATGCACACATAATTATATAATTATCACCAAGAAAAATAAAATCAAACCAGTAAAGAAAAAGAGAAGCAAAACAAAATGCATGCAAACACCACCAAAAAGAGTGAAAATGCTATGTTGAGAACCACACTCAGTTTCCACAGTCCTCTCTCTGGGTGTAGATGGCTCTCTTCATCACTGAACAATTGGAACTGGTTTGAATCATCTCATTGTTGAAGAGAGCCACGTCCATCAGAATTGATCGTTGTATAGTCTTGTTGTTGATGTATATAGTGATCTCCTGATTCTCCTCATTTCATTCAGCATCAGTTCATGTCTCTTCAGCCTTCTCTAAAATCATCCTGCTGGTCATTTCTTACAGAACAATAATATTCCATAACATTCATATACCATGATTTATTCAGCCATTCTCTAACTGATGGACGTCCACTCAGTATAATGTCATAGTTAGCTTTCTGGAGGTCTTGGGATCAGCCTTGGTTTCAGCAGAATAATCACCAGAAGAATAGTCAGGAATAAAGTCAAAATCTTTATTATCTCCTCACAGTCTATCTCCTTTTCCTGGGGCCGGGCTAGCTTTCTGGAGGCCTCTGGAATGGGTCTTGGTTTTAGTGCAGAAGGCAGGAGAACCACTAGGAGGCTGGTCAAATCTTCTCTTTCTCTGGCTGAGTTTGTCCCCAGTTTATATACTCTATTACAGTTACATCATTATAATATACTGAGTATAAACCAATCATATCACTAGGGAACCATTATTTGTTGTAAGACTAAGTCAATCATATTGAACTAGAGAACTCACATGCTAAACAAGAAAACCATTGTTTTATCAGTTCCACTGAGTTAACACCTTGTTGTAGGAAATCAATCATATTGAGCCTTAAGTATATTTCTCCAAAGTTCCTGCCCTTTACAACTCACTTTCCAGTTTCTAGCCACTACAAAAAGGGCTGCTACAAACATTTTTGTACACGTGGGTCCATGGGAATACATCTATTACACCTTGCTCATATTGCCAGAGACTGCTTTGAGAATTAATGTCAAAGCATACAAATTATAGTGCTCTTGAACCTCTTTCTGCAGGTGATATTGGATCTGCTGCCTGAAAGTTGGGTATTATTGCCACAGTTAATGATTCATTGCTACCAGTTCCAGAGTGCTGCTATTTTCCCATTATCTTATTGTTACTTATTCTACATTACTACTAGGACTGTTACTCTGAAGGTGGGGGTATCACAGATTTCTCCATTATCTTATCACTTCTACTGATATTCAAACCTCTGACTAAATGTTACCATCTCCAGCAATGCCTAGGTTGCTAACTGAGGAATACTAATCCCTTATCCTCTATATTTTTCCCATAGAGGCCATTGCATGAGATTCCATCCTTGTCACCAATTATTCAACTTCTGGTGCAATGGATTACTTAGAGCTTGAGAATTCAAATAAATATTCACTTTAATAAAAACATGTTTAAATATCCTCAGGTAAAAATAGTCTCAAAGGGAGTTAAAATCAGTCCAGGAAAATAAAAAATAAAAGCCACTGACAAAGAAGTTAAAAGAATTAGACAAGGAGATTCTCTGGAGTCTTAAGACTGCCCTCTCTCCTGAACTCCTAGAAATTCTTTTATGTTTTTGCTCATGAGTCAACTTCTGGGCCCTAGATCAAACCGCTTGGGGCAAAATTAACTCAAACTTCCCCAGAGATGCACCTTGGATTTTCTTCCCTCACAGTTCCATTTGGTCTTATGAGAATATGTGGGGTTAATTTATGCCTCCAGAGATCTACCAGTATTCTGTTCTACAACAATAATAAAAAGATATTTTCTACTTATTGGGAAATATGCAAATTGAGCAAGTACACTATATGTTATCTTGTTTTATGTAAGGTCTTGAAAATATTATGTTGGTCTAAAAAATTACTTTGCTCACTTGTCAGCAAGATGGATACTCCAGTTGTAGGTTGTTTGTGTTGGAATGAAAGATAGCATGTAATATATATCTTTATTATCCTGTTTTCTGTGGCTTAGCTCATTGTTTTTTGTTAGAATAAGCAATTAAAAAGTAACTAATTTAAAAAAAAAAACTTGCTTCCCTCCCCATTTTAATGACTAAAAGAATTAGTCCTAGGAGTAAAATTATTTGGCTTCATGCCTTGCTGTTAAGAGGACCCAAAGAAGAGTAGAAAAGTTGCCTCTCAACTTTAGAGAAATTAATAAAAGATTAAAGAAGAAATTTGAGGAAGATGTATATAAATCTGAAATATCAAGCTCTTAGGAAGATTTGTTTATACTTTTTAATCCAAAACCTACAGAGACATAGACATATACATAGAATCAAGTTTTTGAGAAGGTAGAGCTATCTATATTCTAGGAGAGAGAATTGTTAGGGGCTTTAAGCCCCTGAGTTCTACCCTCTGCCTCCTTGACTTTGAGAGAGAAGATGACCAGAAAATTATTCATCTGGTGATTTGAGTGAACCTATCTTTTTTGCTGCTAACAAGCTTTTGGAACCTCAGATTATGGAACCAAAGCAGTCCAAAGGCAAGAAAACTTCCTGGTGATTCAGAGCCCCAAAACAATTGGACGAGAGCATAATTTCTTAGATTCCAGCATATATGTACATAATTAACTCTTAAAAACAAAAATGAAGACGAGAGAGATGAGAGAGAGAGAGAGAGAGAGAGAGAGAGAGAGAGAGAGAAGAGAGAGAGAGATAGAGCTTTATTAAGAAGACAATCAAAGAGCAGCTAGTTGGTGCAGTGGATAGAGGAGAGCACCAGCCCCTAAAGTCTGGAGGACCTGAGTTCAAATCTGGTCTCAGACACTTAACACTTCCTAGCTGTGTGACCCTGGGCAAATCACTTAACCCCAATTGCCTCAGCAAAAAAAAAAAAAAAAAAAAAAAAAAAAAAAAAAAAAGGTAGTCGAGTAGGGAGGTATGGAGGAGGTTGGGAGTATGGGAGAAGTCTGGGGTTTTAAGATGAGGACCTGAAAATTGTAAAGGCTTTGCTTTTTGAGGCAGCTGTCCATGGTTCTGAACTGCTTTCTCTTTAATTTCTCTTTGGATCAAAAGGACCAAATCTTTGTATGTTTGTGCCTGACCAATAGTGTCTATCTATCTCAAAACTTACCATAGTGACATTGAGCACTAGTGAAATGTACTAGATACCTGCTCCAACTTATGTCTTATCTATATTACAGAACCTTTACTAAGTCCTATGTGAGAAGCAGTTTGGATAACAATAAAGTATTAGACTTGGAGTTTTGAAGATCTGGATTAAAATTCAGTTTCAGATATTTACTGACCTATTGCAAGGAATTTAACTTCTTTGAACCTAGATTTTGCCAGTTGTAAAATGGGATTAATAATAACTATAGCAGTGTTTCATTGGGCTGTAATAAGTATTAAATAAGATATATAAAGCTATATAAATACCAGTTATTATGTTGTTTTTGTTGTTATCAATGCTATTGTGTGACGAGTTTGACCTTGACTATTTGTTCCTGTGACCTATTCTAAAAAGATAGATCAATTTTCCTGCTGGTTCCTAAACAAAATTATCAGAATTTCTGAATTAGTCCATGGTCCATGCAGCATAATGGTTTTGTTTCCTGTTAATGATTGTAAGAAAGGTATTATGGTGAAGAACAGTTGTTTTTCTTGATGCCAGACTCAAAATTTATGGATATGTTCCCAAACTACATAGTTTCCATTAATAATTCACTATGTACAGGTCACCCATGTGTTTAAATAAATCTTTTTTGAATATGTATGTATATATATATTCATCCTATGCCAATTGTTATATTAATAAGTGCCATAAATTGATTACCAGTTGTGTTGAGTAGTACTGTACTTCCTTTCATTTATCTTGATCTTTAGCTTTTGAATCTCAAAGAGAATTCTCTTCTTTTGGTATCCTAAGTCTTTTAAAACAAATTCATATTTGCTTTTGCCATAAATCAAGATGAGAGATAAACAATGTAGAGTAGTGGAATGAACACTAGATTTGAACTCAAGAGACCTAAATTCAAATCTCAGTTGTAATACTGCAGAACCAGGGAAAAATAGTTTAATTGCCTCTGAACACTTCCTAATCTGTAAAATCAGCGTAACAATACTTCCCATACCTATCTCATGGAGTAATTGTGAAAAAATACATTGTACACCTTAGAATATAAACTGTTATTTTTTTTTATTATGAGATCCCACTCATTTTTATAGTTATTAAATTACATCACATTTTAACCATTGTCGTTTCAGACTAGAAAATCCTAATTATCAGTATCTGCCTATATAAGCCAGGTCTACACCTGTTTAAGTACTGGATGATAATCAATCTATAAGAATCAGCCAAGATTATCAAAAGGTAACCAAGGAGTTTCAATCTCAGTTAATCTCAACACATTTCACAATTTTATAGAGAATAAGACTGTTAACCAGAAAGAAAAATTAATACTTCAGTATTATAATGGAATTGTAATTTCATTTGATATAGATCTTCTGTGCAATAATCAAACTTACAACCCATGCATGCTTGTACTATATGACCTTGTTTATATTTTACCATCTAGTCACCAGAAAGAGAGAGCAGTTATTCATTCAGCTAGGGCCTTCTCTTGAATCCTTTCCCCATTATGTGGATACCAATTGAACATCAATGTTGCCTATGCACTACCCCTTACTCTTATTATGTTTTTTTCTAGTCATACACTTTTTTGATGATATGATATATATCACTTTTTGTGAGAAGTTTCTTTTTTGTAATCATTTGCACCCTGATCAAGCACACCACACATCTCTCCATTGTCCCTTGAGGTTTTCAACCTCAAGCCTTCAGTAATTATTGAACTCCATTATTTATAATCATACAATACAACATCACTAGGAGCATACTAGGTTTAAGAAGATGAACTTTTATTTTTATATAATTTAATTCAATTAATAATTGGTCCTTATATTGATAAGAGTTCTTGATTTTTTCAAAGTTGTCATTACAAAGTTGTTATTGTACAAATTGTTATTCTTGTACTGTTCATTTCCTACTATATCAATTCATATGAGTAGGCAGGTTTTTTTTAAAGATAACCCTTTTATCATTTATTATAGCACAGTAGTGTTCTATTGTCTCAGCATACTATAATTTGTTTAGCCAATATCAATTAATGGGTACCTTTTCAGTTTCTAAAGAATTTTCAAAAAGTCAAAGTAGTCTACTATCTCACGTCTATTTAGTTTTGGGCCCAATTTGCAGTCTATCTCAAGTATATTTATAGATGATGAGTTGGATAAATTGTCTATTAAGAACCTTGAGAATAGAAATGCTTCCCCAGCCATCATCCTAGGAAGCAATTCCTATGGAGATGTAGTCTGGCCACTGCTTCTGCAGAGACTACAGAGAGTTATTTAAGATCTAGAAAATAAAGTTGCTACTAAAGTTATTGGTATTTTAAAATAGTTAAACATCAAAAATTGATGATTTATCAATGGAAATGACATTAAAGAAGATGGAGTAAAAATCATCTGCTTTGCTGCTGTTCTTTGAGGAAAATGGGATTTTTTCCATCTGACTTGAAGCTGTGTGACTCCTGGGTAAATAATTTAACCTCTATGAATCTCAATTTCCTTATCTGTAAAATGGGGATAATAATAGCAACTTCTTCGCAAGGTTATTGTGAGGATCAAATGAGATAGCATGTATAGTCTTACAAAATTCAAAGAATTATATAAATGCTAGTTATTATTATTATTGTTGTTATAGTATTACTATTATGGTAATTACCTAATGGTAATTAATGACAGCTGCCCCTTTCTAGCCCTAAAATTCTGTGCTTCCATGATTGTTGACTTAGAACCCTGGTAATTCTATTTCCCAGAATATTGATAGCTTTACCTTCTCAAAAAGTGGCTCTATGTTTGTGATTTTTGGCTTTCAGACTTACTAGTAGATTGTGGCCTGGATGCTAAGAGAAAAAGACTCTCAACTTCCACTTCCATTAAGGTATTTGAAGGGAAGCTTGTGTTGAAAGAAAACCATATCCAATTCCAAGACCAATGTCAACTGAGATTTTTTTTTTTCTTATTCTCAGATCTTGAAATGACTGAAGCAAGATTAATTTTGGTTTATGACTGACAAAGATACCATTTTTATTTCCCATTAAATGCACAGTTAACTTTACCCATAAAAGCACCAGCCCTGAAGTCAGGAGGACCTGAATTCAAATCCGGTCTCAGATACTTAACACTTTCTAGCTATATGACCCTGGGCAAGTCACTTAACTCCAATTATCTTAGGGGGAAAAAAAAAAACAACAAAAAAACAAAAAAACAACTTTACTCATAAGACAGTTTGTTCTTCTTTTGGGTGCCTTATAAATCCCTGAAAGGCTGTTAATAATAACACTGGGCCTAATCATTCTGATAAGTTGTGCTGCTAAAGGGCACTGTAAAAATAGAGTGAGGTATGAATATATTCCTCTTTACGGCATGCCAGGTTTCGCCAGAACAGTAGTTCCTGAACTAGAGACCTGAGCTCTGGGAAGGGCACTATGGGACTGCCAGGTGAAATCTTCCTGCCAGCTTACTCTCAGTTCTCGGAGTTGGCTGTGCTTCAATGAGATCTGTGAAGCCCACAATTTTCCTGATATGACTGATTTCAAATGAGCAAGGCACAGACCTGGGGGAAGCTTCAGGCTATACAACTTGACTTCAAATGTGAGCAATAGATAAAGAAGTTGAGTGGTCATTAGGATACTCAGAGGAGAATTTGACACACATTCTCCACCTTTTCAATAGGTCACTTTTCTTAGTGGAAGCTATAATAATATCCTTCTTAATGTTGCAATCTTGATTTTGCTGCATAGATTATTGAACTTTAATATTTTGTTGTTCTTGGCATTGTAGCTTATAGTAAATGAATACCAGGTGAAGCCCTGGGCAGTGAAAGAGGCTTGGCTCCTCAGCTAGGAAAAATATTGTCTGTAACATCTGATCTATATTTGCTTTGCTATTTACTGTCCTTTATTAACATAGTCATAAATGGAAGCTGCTAACCCACATTCTCTGGGACTCAATGCAATTAGGACAGGCCTGCAGAAAAATCAGGCAAAAGGCCTAAAAATATTTCAGAGACCTGGTTTTAATGATAGCTTATTTACTTATTTATTTATTTATTCATTTTTTAAAGAGGAAAGTAGTGGGGAAAGCAGCTAAGTGGTGTAGTGAATAAAATGCTCAATCTGGAGTCAGAATTTTAACTTTTCTGGGTTAAAATCTGGTTTCAGAAACTTACTAGCTGTGTGGGCAAGTCACTTAACCTTGATTGCCTCAGTTTCCTCAACTGTAAAAAAGAGATAGAGAAGGAAATGGCAAGCCACTTTAGCATCTTTGCTAAGAAAACTCCAAATTGGATCATGAAGAATCTGACATGACTAAAAATGAATGAACAATAATAAAAGGGGAATGAAGGGCCTGGGGGAGGGATTTTTTCATGGTGGGATTGGCAATAAGGTTGAATGATTTTTTTGCAGCTACATGACAACTAGGATGGTGAGAGGACTAGAAAATATACCACTTGTGATAACTATCTTGAGAGTATGACACAAGAGAAGGAACACTGATTTTGGAGTCAGAGGATCTGTGTTCAATCTTGCCTCTGTCCTACTTATGTAATCTTGAGCAAGCCTCTTATCTTATCTGGATCTCAATTTTCTCATCAGTAAAATGAAAGACATGGATTATGTGGCTTGTAAGATACTTTACATCCTCTAAATTAATGACCAGTTTTTGAAGGATTGATATTTAAAAGAGAGATTAGATTTGTTCTGCTTGGATCTAAAGGTCAAGAACTAAGAACAATGGGTGAAATTTTTCTTAAAAGCATTTATTAAATATATCACTTTAGAGAAGACTTCCCAATAGTTAGGGTATCTCATCCAAAGAGCAAATGGGATCCCTTGGGAGTTAGGGTCTTCTCCATTACTAGCAGTTTTCAAGTGATGTTTGTATTATTACTTGAAGAGAAGATTCTTATTCAAGTAGAATTTGAACCAGATAACCCCTGAGGCTCCTTCCAATAAATTAAAAAAATAAAATATTAATAGAGGCTTACTATGTGTCAAATACTTTCCTTCTTTCTTTTTAATTTCATTAATTATTTATTTTTTTAAAATAATAGCTTTTTATTTTCAAAATACATGCAAAGATAATTTTCAACATTCATCCTTGCAAAACCTTGTGTTCCAAATTATTTTCTTCTCCCTTCTCCAGTACCTCTACATGACAGCGAGTAATCCAATATATGTTAAACATGTATGATTCTTCTATACATATTTCTACAATTATCATGCTGCAGAGAAAAATCACATCAAAATGGGAAAAAATGAAAAAGAAAGTAAAAAGAAAGCAAACTACAACAAAAAAGGTGAAAGCACTACATTGTGATCCAGTCAGTCCCTACTGCTCTCTCTCTAGGTGCAGATGGCTCTCTCCATCACAAGAGCATTGTAATTGGCCAGAATCACCTCATTGTTGAAAAGAGCCACATCTATCAGAATTGATCATAGTATATTCTTGCTTTTGCCATGTACAATGTTCTCTGGGACACACTTCATTTAGCATCAGTTCATGTATGTCTCTCCAGGCCTCTCTAAAATCATTCTGTTGGTCATTTCTTACAGAATAATATTCCATAACATTCATATACCATAACTTATTCAGCCATTCTCCAACTAATGGGCCTCCACTCAGTTTCCAGTTTCTAACTACTACAAAAAGAGCTGCTACAAATATTTTTGCACATGTGGGTCCTTTGCCCTTTTCTATGATCTCTTTGGGATTTAGGCCCAATAGAGATACTTGCTGGTTCTAAGAGTATGCACAATTTGATAGTCCTTTGGGCATAGTTCCAAATTGCTCTCCAGAATGGTTGCATCAGTTCACAACTCTACTAACATTGTTATCAGTGTTCTAGTTTTCCCACATCCCCTCCAACATTCACCATTATCTTTTCCTGTCATTTTAGACAATCTGAGAGGTTACCTCAGAGTTGACTTAATTTGCATTTCTCTGATCAATAGTGATTTAGAGCATTTTTTTCATATGGCTAGACATGGTTTCAATTTCTTCATCTGAAAATTATCTATTTATATCCTTTGATCATTTATCAATTGAAAAATGACTTGAATTCTTATAAATCTGAGTTAGTTCTCTATATATTTTAGAAATTAGGCCTTCATCAGAATCCTTGGATATCATCAGAATCCTTGGATAGAAAAATTTTCCCCCAGTTTTCTGCTTCCCTTCTAATCTTGTCCATATTGGTTTTGTTTATACAAAACCTTTTTAACTTAATATAAACAAAATTATCCATTTTGCATTTCATAATATACTCTAGTTCTTTAGCCATAAATTCCTTCCTTCTCTGATCTGAGAGGTAATTTATCCTATGTTCTTCTAATTTGCTGATAGTTTCACTCTTTCTGTCTAAATCATGAACCCATTTCGACCTTATCTTGGTATAGATACATGTACTTTTCAAAAAGAAAATTTTTAATTCCTGCCAGGATGAAACCCCAGATCTTTGATAAGAGCAAGATAACAAGGAGTGGTACCAACTAGAAAGCCTGAATTTTATAGCCCAAGCTCCCTGAAGCAAGCAGGGAGGAACTGATTATCTTGGCCTTTTGGTCATAATTGGGTCTTTTGTTCTTAAAGTGGACTTTTATTACAATCCCACGTTCTAGTAGTGTTCTTAATTGAATTGTTTTGCATTGAGAAAACCAGAATAACTCCACAGTTCCTGTGTCCAATCAGAAAATCAAGATATGATGCCAACTTCCCTCACCCCAGCTTGTATTTTCTCTAAAAAAAATCCCCTACCTTACTAACTCACTAATTCCCTAAATCCTTTTTAGAGTTAGCCTCCCTTATGAAGTTGAGGTTCATAAGGAACTTGCCATGTTTTAATGGCCTCTTCCACTTTAATGTATCTTCCCTTGTTGATTGCTAAAATCCGTTTTCTTGCTAACAACAACAGCAACAAACCCCAAACCTTATGTATTTAGCCTGGTTTTAGCAGTGTAATAAAATCTTTCTCATTGATTTGGAGAATGTCTGACTCTGCAAATTCTCTTAAGATACTTCATGATACCAGTCCTGTAATCCCAATATATTTTTTGGGTCCAACTCCCCCTCTCCTCAACATTTGATAGGAAATCCCACGATCCTCAGAAACTTCCATTCTAATAATAAAAGATAGTTTTTGTGGAATGATGGGCTAGGGAGCCAGGATGTGTCCCAGAACCTCCTTTAAAGTACTTGTGAGAGCTGATTGTTAAATTTTCAGTGTGGGCATTTATATCTCAGAAATTGGCAAGTGATACAGATAAAGGTTAGATTTATTGTCTTGTTGATTGTCTAGACTTAAAAAAAAATAGAGAAAGGTTATTATGTGGATTAAACTTAAAGTGGGTTCTGTGCACATCCTTCCCCAGAGAGCTAGTTGTTAAATATTTACCAGGACATCCTTGCAAGGTCAGGAAGGGATAGTTTGGTTTGGAAAGTTTAGGATTGGGAATACAGGCATGGCAGAGCAGAGATACACACCATTTCTAGGAGCAATTCTGATAAACTGTGATTATTATTATTATTATTATTATTATTGCTTAATGGTATGGGAGTTTGATAGAAAAATAGGGGGAGGGGGTCAATGTAGATTTTGGAGATCAAGGTTTGTTTAGTGACAAATATTCTGAGTTTAGTCTATTGTAAGGCAATATTTGTTTTGACATCCATATAAGTAGTTGAAAAGTAAAAATTTCAGTCAAACTTCAGGTTGTTTGGTTTATACAATTCAACAAACCACCAAATTCACTGATTATTATTATTTTTTATGCATGAACCAATCTGAATCAATAGGTTAGATATTAGAAATAGTGTATTAGAGTGTTAGAAAAATAGCCTGAGACTTCTCAGACCTTGAAGAAAGTTTTCAAAGGACTTGATAAACTGAGGATTGTCAATCCTATTTTCAAATAAAAGATAAATGCTTTGTGGTAATTTGGTGAGCTTGCAAAATGATTTTTTAATGAAAATTTGGAAGGGGTTAGAAAATTACTTTTGGGCTAGCTGCTAAAATTATGATGTTGTCCCAAGTTATTTTGTTTTCAACATTATTTGCATGTATGAAGAACCTTGAAGATGAAGGATATTTCAACCAAATGCTGCATAGTTGTGATATAATGGGATTGTGTTTCCCTAGTGGGTGAAATGAAACTCAATATTGAGCATATTTCTGGCTAGTACAGCAAAACTAGGTTTTCCATTCATCTTTGGAATGAGAAATTTTCTTTCTTTTTTTTGTCACACATTCTGCAAAAAAGATTTTTTGTAAATAAATGTTACCTCAGTTGTAAGAATTTGAGCATTATTTAATTCTGTAAATATATTTGTTAACCCCCTACTTAGAGTATAGGGAGTGATAGGGAGAAAGGAAATAGAAAAAGGGGCTACATGGCACAGTGGCCAGAATGTTAGACATGGAGTAAAGAAGATCAGAATTCAATTTTCTGTTTTCCTTCTTGATGAGGTCAGGATAATAATTCCTAGTTTGAAATAAACATATAAAAAATTCACTATGGTCATTCTCTTTGCCAATGTTGTGCCACAGTTCTCTTTTAATGTCCTGACCCAGTTTCCCAAATTGTCCTATTCAGTTACTCTCCCTCAGGTTATAAGCATTCCCTTTTAATGTTAGGATAAAGGTTTTATATCTTAGACCTTAGGCTATACTTATTCCCTCTTAATGTTTGATGGGATAAAGGTCTTTATCCATTTTAGACATCTTTAGAATATCTGGAGCCTCTCCAGTACCTCCCATTATGTCCTTGTACTTGTTACCCCATAAAGAATCTTGTGATCTAACATTGCTGCTGGATTCTGAGGCAATCGTCTCCTTTGGCCCTGGGACCCACCATGGATCCATTGGTCCCAGTAAATCTCTCCATTTAATAAATTCTGTATTGAATACTAATTTCTATCTTGCTCAATTTCTCTGGCATTACACCAAAAGGGACATTTATTTAAGAGAAGGGTTTATAGACAAAATGAAGAGGTCAATTAGGCACCAGAAGTGGGAAATATAAAACAGATTTGATTTGGAAGAATCCATTAAAGGAATATGTCATGAAGCCTGAGTATGCTATTTACTGGCAGATAAAATCCATAGGGGAGTGTAGCAGACTAACCAGAATTAGCTATGGTAAGGAGAAAGACACCATTAAAGGAAAGACACTACGAGGCAGAAAATATCTTATAATGGACTTAGTTCTGAAAAGGACTTAGCAAAGATCATCATGATCACATCTTTTATGGGGGAAATACAACCTTGGGGGTTTCTCAGGAGGGGAAGTACCAGAGAAGAATTTGGTAGATCAGAGGGAGGGATCAAGGGGAAAACAGATGTACCTGGCAAACCAGCTCCCAGACCTATCTATAGATATGCTTATTAATATCTCAAAGATTGTTTAAAGATGCTCAGAAGTTGGAAGGACAGACAATGGAGAATGATAAAAGAGTTTTGGTCTTACGATCATTCTTTACAAACAGGATAGTTTGGGACTTGGTTATACCTGATATACTCCAGGTGATAAGTGAAGCCAACTGGGCTTCTTCCTTACAAGGGAAGAGAGTAAGTTCAAAGTCCACATCAGTTCCAATCTTGGTACATTTGTTTTATTTGTACAAAATCTTTTTTAATTAATTTAAGTGAAATGATCCATTTTATACCTAACTTTGCTTTCTATTATTTATTCATAAATTATTCACTCGTCTATAAGTCTGATAAGTAATATATTCCATATTCTTCTAATTTTCTTGTAAAATCTCTCTTTTTATTTAGGTCATAAATGTATATCTTGTTAAATGGTGTAAGTTATTGGTCTATGCCCAGTTTCTGCCAAACTGCTTTCCAGTTTTCCCAACAATTTTTACCAAATAATGAATTCTTATCCCAAAATTTGTCTTTAACTTGTCAAGAACCTAGTTATTACATTTATATTACATTTACTTTCTGCTGTAAATTATATATCTACTCTGTTCCATTGGTCTACCTTTCTACTTCTTAGCAAGTATGAGGTAGTTTTAATAATTACTGCCTTATAATATAGTTTAAGATCTCATACTGCTAAACCTCCTTCCTTTACATTTTTTCTCTTGATTTCCTTTGATATATTTGACATCAGATACTTATTTTGAATAAGTCACATAAACTCTGTCTGCCTCAGTTTTCCAGATGAAAAATGAATATAAGAAACTTGCAAACTTTCATATACTGCTTTAAATAAATGGGTGGATATTGTCATTATTATCAGCAGTAGCATCTTCATCTTCATCTTCATCATCATCATGTTCACCTTGTGATTGAATATTGAAGACAAGAGAATTCAGTTCAGTGTTGGATCAATTCATCAATTTGATAATGATGTTTACTACATAAGGTTGCCTATGGAAGAAGGTAGTACTAAAGCAACAACAGCAAAGTGGACAATTATGTTATTAGTGAATTTAGGGTCCTAGTTTTTTTAAGTGAATTGATTCTAGTCTAATCCCATCCTTCAATTATCTGGAAGCTATGAAAGGAATCTAGGATGGGAAAGCTACAGCCATCAAACTGACTTATTGATCACAGATTGTGAAAGTGGACAGAGACTGCAAGAGGTCTGAATGCACAATGCTTGAGAGGCAGTAGGGGATAGTGGAAAAATGGTTACCTTTAATACCTGGATTAAAATCCCAGTTTTATACTTACTAATGGTAACCCTGGGGAATACGCTTAGCAGGTATTAGTCTTATAGTTAGTAAGACCTGGGTTCAAACCCTGCCTTGTCACATATTGAATGTATGACCCTGGGAAAGTATTATGCTTTTGTATCATGTTTTTATTAAGAGTTAATTGAATCTTATGGCTATGGATATCTCCCCTACCTGAACCCCTAGAAATTCAGGATATATACAGTCTTAAGAGTATCCATCTATGAGTGTTACCTAAAAATAGTAACTGTCCTCTGAGGACTGAGAATAGTGAGGGTGAGGAGGTATTACAAGTAGATTTGAAGATTGTCTGCATAGATATACTCAGGGTATCTAATGTAGAATATCCAGCTGTTTGCAATAAAGAAGGGAGTTCCCTCTCTATACCAATGAGTTTGTGTCTGTTCTGAGACAGAGAGACAGAGACAGAGAGAGAGAGAGAGAGAGAGAGAGAGAGAGAGAGAGAGAGAGAGAGAGAGAGAGAACCAAATGTTGTTAAAGAGTAATAGATAACAGCAAATTATCTCAGTGTATTTATAAAAGACAATCTTTACAGTCCTAGACCCTCTTTTATCTTTTCACAATTTTCATTATCTCCCATGGGTTCAGTATTCATGTTTATGCAGATGATTCTCAAGTCTACCTGTAATATCATCTCACTCCCCCTGTCCTCTTTCCACAAAGGGCACTTACTATCATTGGTGGTAACCATCACTTCATGGGTGGTGGCTACTCTCTTAAGATTGTAGAGGTTGAGTTCCCTTGGGGATGCTTTCCATTAATATATAGCCAATAAGCTCAATTGACTCTTAGTGAAGATATTTAATCAAATAGTGTATAAAACCCTGAGCACATACTCCCACATTCCTGCATAGCCTCTGTGGGAAAGACCTAAATCACTTTGATAATTAGTCACATGTGTATGGAACACATTGTGGCCAAAGCAACTTATAACCTTGGAACTGTAGGTCCCTGAGGTTCTCTCTCTCTTAGAAATGTAAGATCTCAATTTCTTCTTTTCTTGAAATATCCTCACAAAATTCACCATTAGACTTGGTATCTAAACTAGTTGGGCAGCTCTTTTGCTACTCTGGGTTGTCCCATTTCTGGACCTTCATTAGCTCCTCATAGGGCAAGGCATCTTGATTAGAGAGGTTAATCTGCTGAAATCTTTTAACAGAGCTGCTTTATAGTAAAACTAGATTATATTTTCTTCTCAGTGGCATCTGTAATCTCCACCACAGTCTGCTCCAGCTTCAGGTGAAGCCCTCAGGAGTCTCAGAAAGGGTAGACAATCCCTTGTCTAGAATTGACAAGTGTCTAGTCTGCTGCCTTGGCTGAGCTCTGGATTTTTGTTTTCACCTTTCAGCAGGTGGCAGTGCAGACAGTTGTAACCTTTCTATTGTCTTCCTTTTATCACACTTCTTGCTTAAGACTGGGGCTCCTTAGTGAAAGACTGCAATCTAAATTATGGGGATCATCCAGTATATTTCTTGGTAATTTGCCCAAAGATCATCATGAAAGCCATATTTTGATAATTTACTAATTACTATTAAAATTTTTTTCCATTTGTTATGTAGATGAATGACTAGAAATAAGGTAGTCCATGCCTTAGGTGTAATTGTGTTGTCTCTGTTACTTTCTTGATTTTGAAGATCAGCCATTCAAAGCCTCATATTCTATTTGTCCTTGTCCCTTACTACCTGCACACTTGTCAAAGCCCTCTTACAAAAAACCCAACTCTAGTCCCTCTCCTGAACTCTGGTCAGGTACGTTACTAACTTCCTATTAGACATCTTGAATTGAACGTTGTCCAATATATCAAAAACCAAAACTCATTCTCCATATTCAGCCAACCTACTCCTCCCAACTTTACTATCACTGGCTACATTATCCTCCCACTCACCAAGTGTTGACAATATCAGTTTCATCCTCTACTTCTCAATGTCACTCCATATATATATATATATATATATATATATATATATATATATATATATATATATATATAATCATTTTCTCTACATTTACAATCATGCAACAACTCTCTTATCTGTCCCCCTTTCTATCCCACCTAATTCAGGCCCTCATTACTTCTCCATTGAATTACTGAAACAGACTTCTAATCAGTTTCTCTGCCTCAATTATCTACCAGTGACAGCTGCCAAAGTGATTTTTCCTAAAATCAAATTGAAAAACATTAGTTAAGTATCTACTATGTTCCAAGTTCTGTATTATGTCCTGGAAATAAAATAAAGGCAAAAAATGAATGCCTGATCTCAAGGAGCCCACATTCTCATGGAGGGGATATTATGACAAGTATGTAGGTACAAAAGATAAATAGGGTAAATTGGAGATAATCCCAGAGGGAAGGGATAAACATAGGTTTTCTCATGCCATTCTCTTCTATTCAATAAACTCTAGTGACTTAGTATTACCCCAGGATAAAATGTAAATTCCTCTATTTAATATCTGAAGCTCTTCCTAACCTTGAATCTTTTTTTTTTCCCTGAGGCTGGGGTTAAGTGACTTGTCCAGGGTCACACAGCTAGGACGTGTTAAGTGTCTGAGACTAGATTTGAACTCAGGTCCTCCTGAATTCAAGGTTGGTGCTCTATCCACTGCGCCACCTAGCTGCCCCTAACCTTGACTCTTTTAATTTTTCCACTCTATGTACATATTAATCATGAACTTTAGAGACCAAACACAACTAGCTTACTTGCTATTTCTTAGACATTGCTATCTCTTCATCGTGTGCCTTTATGCGGGCTGTTACCAGTGACTGGAAAGCTCTTCCTTCCATTCATCTCGTAGAATTCTTAGATTACTTTGAGATTCAGGCCATAAGTCACTTACCTTTTCTGATCTTCAATCTATTATTATAACTTTATAAAGTTGCTGTTCATCTGCTTTGTATCTCAAATATAGTTCTTTGTGTACATATTGCTCTCATATTTTAAGCTCCTTGAGGGTAGGAATGATTCCTACTCCCACCCCCTTAAAAAAAATATCCAGTGCCTGGAACATAGCTGATTGATTGTTTGTTTTCCTGTATCTTTTATAGAGTCAGAACCTACTTAAAAGTTTGTTTTTTGCATATGAAGGAAAATCTTGAAAAATACATAGTAAAAATTTTAAGAACTAATTTGTTGCCTTGAATAAGAACCAACCTTTGTTCATGGTGTAAACACTAACAAGAATAGATATTGAATGATTTCTCCTCAACACAATATAAAGTATCCAGCATAAGCAAGAATCAATAAATCATATGAAATGGAGAAATATTAGAAGCATTTTTGCTAAACATTCATGTATCATACAAGTATACCCACTCTCATTGCTTTTGTTTGATCTAGTAATTGGACCTTTTTCAGAACAAGTAGATATGTTTGGCTATATTAAGGTGAATAAAAACTTGTATAATAAAAATGTTTGCTAAAATGGATTTGAACTTAATGATTTGTATGGTTTTTCTAATCAATCAAGAAGTCTACAATGATATCTCCTGGTGATATAAATAACCTATCCATACATGCTTATCCTGTATAAATCGTCCATGTCCTTTCATAAATTTGCTATATGGGGTCTACTTAATGTACTAGGAAAACTTCCTTTCTTTCTCCGTGGCATCTCAGAAATATAGTGAACCACTTGGGTCCTATTTGCCATTCCTTGCTTCTACCATGTGACCAGCCCATTTTCTTTTTCTTTCTTTCTTTTTTTTAAAATACATTTCCCTACTGATCTCCCTTATTCCAGTTCTTCAAAGTTCTTTATTATATCTTTCAGCCTACTTGTATCTACTATATACTTACCTATTATTCTGTGCATAGCATTCATTTTTAATTTTTCAGACAGTAACATTCCATATCTCATAGCAATGTAGCAATGAGAGTAAAAGCTTTCTTTTAAAAATTATCATATATTTTTAATAATGACTAACATTTAAAAAAATTTCAGTTCTATCCCTCCTGCCTCTCCTATATCCACTAAGAAGGCAAACAATATGAAATCAATTATACAAGTGAAATCATGTAAAGGTTTCCCTATTAGCCATTTTCTAGGGAGAAAAATAAAGTGAAAAAATTATATTTCCATCTGTACTCATGCTTCATCAGTTTTCTCTCTGGAGGTAGATGCCATATTAAAATCAGGAGTCCTTTGGAATCATCTTGGATCACTGTATCAATCAGAGTAGCTAGATCTTTCATAATTAATCATTGTAGTGTTGCTGTCACTGTGTACAATATTCTCCTCATTCTGTTCAGGATCAATTTATGTCTTTCCAGGTTTTTGTGAAATCATCTTGCTTGTCATTTTTTATAGTACAATAGTGTTCCATCACAACCATATACCATGACTTGTTTAGCCATTCTCCCTTTTGTCAGATAGGCCATTTTCCCCTTTCTTTTGATCTTTTTGGTACATAGAATTTGTAGTGACATAGCTGGGTCATAGCGTATGCATAGTTTTATAGCCATCTGGGCATAGTTCCAAATTGTTCTCCAGAATGACTGGACTAGTTTACAACTCCACTAACAGTACTTTAGTGTCCCAATTTTTCTACATCCCCTCCAACTTTTGCCTTCTTTCCTTTTTCATCATGTTAGCCACTGATAGTATAAGGTTATATCTCAGAGTTGTTTTAATTTGAATTTCTTTTCCTTCTTCCTTCACTCTTCTTTTTCCCTCCTTCCCTCCCTTCCTCACTTCCTTCCTTCCTTCTTCCCTTCCTCCCTTCCTTCCTCCCTTCCTCCCTCCCTCCCTCCCTTCCTTCCTTCCTTCCTTCCTCCCTTCCTTGATTTCCTTGAAATTGATCTTCAAGATTTGTAAAGCATGCTATAAATATCCTCACAACAACCTCACAACAACTTTTATTATCCCCATTTTAAGTTAAGTCTCTTTCCTAGGTCATACAGTAAGTATCTAAAGGAACCTTCTGAATTTATATGATAATGATTCTAAGACCAATACTCTATCTACTAAGCCACCCAGCTGCCTCCTTAAAAACCTAATCCAGTTGGCTAAATTGGGACAAACTTGATGGGAGAGCTTAGAGATATCATCACTTAAAGCAGCTGCCCCCAAAATAAAGGCTGTGGCTTGACCCTCCCCTTGTAGCCAATCTTGGTTTCTCTCTGACTTGATTGTCATTTCACCTTTTATTCCTCATTGATTTCTAGTCTACCTCTCCATCACCCTCCCACAGTGCAAGCTTCCGGTGACCAAGTAGATATTGGTTGCTGAGGACAGTTATAAACTAAGCTCCACCTGCAGAGAAAATTTCACTCTGAGGACTCCCCCTCCCTGCAGTCTGTTCCTCTGATTACCTAATGGGTGCTCTATATATCTTTCAGTAGAAAAATTCTGTTCTCCAGAGCAGTGCCTAGTGGTTAAGGGCCCCTCCCCTTTTTATTTTTTATCAGTACAGAATGAATCGTTCAGTATAAGCAGGTATGGATGGGTTGCAAAATGCTTTGCAGATCTCATTACTTTATCTTTCCCTGCAAACCAACCCCTTTTTGAAATTCTCTATTTCCATCAAAGATTATCTTTCCAGTCTCCCAGATTCTCAACCTCCTCATTATCTTTGACTCTTCCCTCAATTGAAACCACTCTTTTTAAAGCTAGTTTTCTTTCAGATCTCTTAATTGCCAAATCTGATGGCCTTTTCTCAATTTCTTTCCTTCTTCATCTCTCTGCAGCATTTGGTACTAGCACCAGCCACTCCTTCTACATATTTAACTCTATCCTCTCTGAGCTGCTGATAATGATATATACATCACCTATAAAAACTCTTGTATTTGCATTCTTTATAATAAAATTTGGAAGCAGAATATCTTAACATGTTTAAAAATCTTATGCAGAATTTTAATGAATGTTGAACCCATTTGTTAAAAATATGAAAATACAATAGGTCTGAATAGTTTGAAAACAACAACTGGTTAATATCAGGGAAAAGATAGATTTTTAGCAGCTTTTTGGCAGATGGGATTGTGAGTGAAAAGTGAGTATCATGATTTTGCAAACATAGATAATGATGCACTTCTTCCATCTTTGTGACACTTCAATATTTTACTTGAAACCGAATATAATGGCAGGGTAACCTTGGAACTATGCTTCAAATCATTGTTGTAATATCCTATAGAATTTAAGTGTTTAAGAAGAAAATGAAGCATATAGAATTACTTACTCTCACTGACATGTCATTACTAATTATAATTTTTAGTGAGAGCATAAAGGTTTTTGTACTATTTTTATTTTATATTTATTATGTTACATAAATTATTACATTAAACAAATAAACTTATATAAATACACATATTTTATATGTATTTTAATTTAATATTACCTCACCTTTATATCATCCTTTAAAATTTCTATTTTTGTATAAGTTTTATGGAATAATTTTTAGCACACTATTAAATTTACATAATACCTAAATAAATAAATATATACATATTGAGGATATTTGTCCAAAAGCTATTCACTAATGGGAACATAGGATCAAAAAATTTGGAGACCATTAAAGGAATCACACTATTGCCCCATATAGATGTTATTGTAGATAGAATATTGGACTAGAGTGAATATTACTTCAGATACTAGCTGTGTGATTATGGATGAGTCTTAATTTCCTTCTAGCTTTGTGATTTTCATTCTATTATTATCAGAGAGATTGATTCACCTTTGGTACTCACCCTTTCTTGGTAACCTTAGTTGCTTTTTTCCTTTGGACTGGAAGTTCAAAAATATCCTAAACCTACTCTTTATCAAGTGCTTAGAATTCCCAACCAATACTTTATTTCTCATTGGCTACTTGGTTCAACTCCACTATCATCATATCTTGACTCCAGCTACCCTTTTGCATCCCTCCTCCCTTTTAGCTTCCTTTTTTTGTCTTCTCCCATAGTAAGTACTTTGAGAGCATTATTTTATTTTATTTTTTCTTATTTGTTCCTTCAGTGTTAGCACAGTGCCTGGCCCATAATAGACTAAATAAATGTTTCTTGTATTGTATGTCATTTTCCCACTCTCAGCCTCATCTTCTTCTCAAGTAAAATGATAATCATAATAATAGCCCTGGACCTTGCAAATCAAACAACATCTATATGTAAAGTACTTTGCAAACACTAAAGCAGTATAAAAATGTGAGGTGTTTGTGAGAGTCCTGATTCTTGTATTAGGTATCCTATCCCAACAGTGTCCTATTTAAGAGAAAATAAATTTTTTATAGCTTTTTATTGACAAAACATATGCATGGGTAATTTTTCAACATTGACCCTTGCAAAAATTTCTGTTCCAACTTTTCCCCTCTTTCCCTCCATCCGCTCCCCTAGATGGCAGGTAGTCCCATACATGTTAAATATGTTAAAGTATATGTTAAACACAGTATATGTATACATATTTATGCAGTTGTCTTGCTGCACAAGAAAGATCAGATTTAGAAAGAAGGTAAAAATAACCTGAGAAGAAAAAACAAAAATGCAAGCAAACAATAACAGAAAGAGTGCAAATGCTATGTTGTGGTCCATACTCATTTCCTAGTGCTCTTTCTCTGGATGTAGCTGGTTCTGTTCATTACAGATCAATTGGAACTGATTTGGATCCTCTTATTGTTGAAGAAGGCCACGTCCATCAGAATTGATCCTCATATAGTATTATTGTTGAAGTATATAATGATCTCCTGGTTCTGCTCATTTCACTTAGCATCAGTTCATGTAAGTCTCTCTAAGCCTCTCTGTATTCATCCTGCTGGTCATTTCTTTTTATTTATTTATTTATTTGTTTATTGATCTATTTATTTATTTATTTATTTATTTATTTATTTATTTATTTATTTATTTATTTATTTTAATAGTTTTTATTTGCCAGATATATGCATGAGTAATTTTACAACATTGACAATTGCCAAACCTTCTGTTCCAATTTTTCTCCTTCCTCCCCCCCACCCTGCCATGGCAAGTTGACCATTACATGTTAAATATGTTAAAGTATAAATTAAATAAAATAAATTATAACATATAAATATGTTAAAGTATAAAATAAATACAATATATGTATGCATATCCAAACAGTTGTTTTGCTGTACAAAAAGAATCAGACTTTGAAATAGTGTACAATTCTGCTGGTCATTTCTTACAGAACAATAATATCCATAATATTCATATACCACAATTTATCCAACCATTCTCTAATTGATGGACATCCACTCAGTTTCCAGTTTTTGGCCACTACAAAAAGAGCTGCCACAAACATTTGTGCACATACAAGTCTCTTTCCCTTCTTTAATATATTTTAGAGAAAATTTGTGAGAAGCCCTGAAATTGTTATAATGAAAAAATTCAGATATTTTAAAATTTTCATAGCCTCATTAAACATAATCACAAACACTCAATGTAATCTAAATGTTCAATAGGAGTATACTGATTAAATGAATTATATACAAATTATATTAAATCACATAATTTATTTAATATTGACAATTAAAAGGAATAGAAAGAAATCTGGAATAAATTTTATGAAATAATGTAAAGCATAGGGAAAACAGAACCAGAGGAGAAGAATGTACTTAAAAGAAGAGAAATGAGTAAGAATGAACAGTTAACCTAAGAATGTTGATGGAAATATATAGGAAATGCTTTAAAGATTGTTACAATATTTTATGCATTAATTAATTAAAATATAACTAGTTACAAACAGATTTCCTTTTCAGTATTGATATTCCATTATAAACTTATAATCAGTCATTAATTTTTTTGTTTGTTGGCATTTGTAAATTTTATTTGGAGAAATGTTGATATAGATTTCACCTAAAAATGTTTTATTAAATATTTGCACTGGCTATTCTCAATTGTCTTTAATTCCCTAATGAGGACATGAATTTTGAAGTTCCCTTTAAGTGTCCAACTTTGGGATAACCCCACAAGAGAATGAATCAAGGTAAATAGTAAGAATATTGTAATTGAGACTTCAGAGAAAACAATCTGTTCTATTTTCTACACCTCTAGAGGTCTATTTTTTCCTGCTTCCAAAGTTGTGTTGAATCAAGCTGCCTCTGCAGTTCCATTGTTCCCACTCTCCCTGGAATTCCATTATTTCCACAATCTCAGGAGCGCCATTATTCTCACTGCCCCATGGATTCCATTGTTTCCAATGTTCCTGGAGTTCCAGTAATTCTACTGCTTCTGAAGTTTCACGTTTTTCTCTGAGTCCTATTATTCCTGGAGAATTTCAGAGGGAGATACACTGAAGTGATAAGGATTTATTATAGAGGTCAGGTAATGGTACTGTTATTGGTCTAGTTTTTGAGCAAATGATTAGAAAACAATTTAGTATAATTTTTTATTATATCAGTTTTGTGCAAGCAGCATCCACACTATTAATGTGTGAAGGACCCTGGAAAAGAGTAATTAAGAACAGCTACTTTATATTTTGTTGTGACATGCTTGGAGGCATGTTCTGCTCTTGAAAATGAAATTGGAACTTTGAAAATGTAATCAACATCTTTGCTCTTCTTTTCCTATTTCTATCCATTACAGAGTTTCTTCCTCTGGTCCCACTGGGGATTAAGGTGAACTCATTGTTTCCTTATGATCTCTGTCTGAGGCTATTATTTTCTCTGAGAATAGTATTAGTTGCTCTTACAGAACTGACAAAGTGAGTTATCAGGTTTTTTTCCCCCTTAGTAGGACCAAACTGGGTATCTAGGTGATTCAATGAATAGAGTGCCAGGCCTGCAGTCAGAAAGACTCATTTTCCTGAGTTCAAATCTGTACTCAGACACTTACTGTCTGTGTGACCTTGGACAAATCATTAATTCTGGTAGCCTTAGTTTCCTCATCTGTAAAATGAGCTCGAGAAGGAAATGGCAGACCACTCCAGCATTTTTGCCAAGAAAATCCTAAATGGGGTCATGGAAGTGACTGAAAAATGACTGGACAAAAGGTCCAAATAAAAGGAAATGTAAAATTTCTCAAGAATGGGTGAACTTCAAGAGAATTCAGTGAAGCATACCGCTTGCTTTTTGGCACAGATTTGGCAGACTATAAATTCAGAATAAATCATTCATCTTCAGACATGTTCGATGTGTTGACTTATTTTGCCTAACTGAACTTTGTTGTAAGGAAAGATTCTAACTGAAACAGAAACTGAGGCAACCTTACTTCCTGTAGGTATTGTCAGGAATATCAGGGTTCAAATCCAGACTCACATATTTATTAGGTATGTTATCCTAGGCAAGTCACTTAACCTCTATTTACCTCAGTTTACTTATCTGTAAAATAGGGATAATAATAGCAGCTACTTCACAAAGTTTTTGTTTGAATCAAATGAGATCATATTTTTAAAGCACTGGACAGAGTGCCTGACACATAGCAAGTACTCAATAAATGCTTATTTCCTTCCTTCCTGTATTGAATTTTATTCCCTGGTGAAATCATGCCATGTGGTTTGATAAACATTGTTGCTTATGGTCAATGGTCCAAATTTCCTTAGTACTTTACAATAAACAAAGTATAATTTTCATAATGGACTGGTGAGATAGTTTCTGAGCACTTGCTATTTGTCAGATACTATACTAACCATTGGTGATACAAATATAAGTAAAAAAGACAGTCTGTATCCTCAATGCTCTTATATTCTAATGGGATAAAACAACACATAAAAGGATATTGTACAGGGTCAGAGGGCATTGGCATAAGGGGGATTGCAAGAAGGCTGCAAAAATCTGTGTGAAGTTCTACTTGCCAT
Organism: Sminthopsis crassicaudata; assembly: GCF_048593235.1. Classification (NCBI taxonomy): domain Eukaryota; kingdom Metazoa; phylum Chordata; class Mammalia; order Dasyuromorphia; family Dasyuridae; genus Sminthopsis; species Sminthopsis crassicaudata. The sequence goes on along the minus strand of NC_133619.1, from coordinate 528,353,827 downwards.
CAAGATAAGACAAAAAGGGTTTGTCTGCCTGGCTGACCATGCATGTATTCTTCTCATTTTATATATGAGGAAATTGAATTCAGAAGGGTGAGATGATTCACTTGGAGTCATTGTGCATATAAAGTGTGCCAGATTTGGAGTCAGAGAATCTGAGCTTGTGCCTTAAGCCTGTTAAGTTTCCATTTCCTCATCTGTAAAATGAAGGTTTTGGACAGGATAGATTCCAAGGTCACTTCTAAATATGATCCTATGAGACTTTGATCCAACTAGTAAATTACAGTCAGGAACTGAACCAAGTTCCTTGGCCACAGCACATGCTTTTTTGACTTTCTCATGCTGTTTTCTAGACAATGAGGAAGTGGTTAGAGAAGTGGGGGATAGACTAGGAGAGTATGATAGCCCTAAAGCCAAAGGATGGATAGAGGAAAAATCAATACCTTATAGAAGACAGTGGACCACAAGGTAAAAGTTGCAGAAAATTTAAGGGTTATGAGCATTGGAAAAAAAGGTCTTTGGATCTGAAAAGTAGGTGATTGGTGACCTTTGAGAGAGCATTTCAATAGTTTCATTGAAGTGGTGAAGGTAAAAGGAAGCTTGAACGAAGTTCAGGAGGGATGAGAGGAAGAAAATGAAGGCAAAGCTATATCTTACCTATAACTTGAAAAGGTTGAATTAAATGTCTCCAGTTTTGAATTTCTGGGACTGTTTTATTCTGGGCCTTAATTTCCCTATATATAACTAAGGATTAGATGATATCTAAAATTTCTCTAGCTTTTAATTCCTATCATTCTGTGACTAGAAAAAAAATTGTGATTAACTTATCAGTTGATTAAAATTCTAATGTATTAATTTCTTAAAAATAGCCTAAAGACATTTGATAGCTAACAGTTTTAAAGGTTCTTCTCTCTTTCTTTACCTATTCATTCTTATCTGTTTTTTATTCTACTTACTTATTCATTTGTTTAGTAAAAGGTCAACTCTGGTCTTTGTGTGAGTCATTACTAATTCCAAATTTATAATGGAGTCACAATAAATGTCCTTCCCAAAGTATGCTTTTTTCTTTCAGGTGAAATGGACCCTGTAGGCCTGCTCCTTTTTTCATATCTTCCTTGTTTCTCTCTGGATCATTAACTTGACTTAGGTTCCTTCAGGAAAATCTCTAAAATATAACTTAGGTATGGTTTGCACCTTAAAATTTCCCCAAATGTAGGTATTAAAGAACTCTTCCAGAAAGGTATTCAATATGCAAAATGGATTTCAGGACAATTTCTTTCTTTCTTTCTTTCTTTCTTTCTTTCTTTCTTTCTTTCTTTCTTTCTTTCTTTCTTTCTTTCTTTCTTTCTTTCTTTCTTTCTTTCTTTCTTTCTTTCTTTCTTTCTTTCTTTCTTTCTTTCTTTCTTTCTTTCTTTCTTTTCTTTCTTTCTTTCTTTTTTTTTAACTGCTTTTTAACTGCTTTGCCTTTTTAACTGCTTTCTTCTAGAAGGGACACAAAGCAGCTTTTCTTTTTCTTTTCTTTTGTTTAAAATAGCTCTGACTATATAAACTGTAGGGATTGGATTATTTTTCCCAACAAAAGTCCAACTCAATTATTGGAGAGCAATAAGAGGAGTTCCCCATATCCTCTTCATAGGGAGTTGAGTAGTATGCCTAGTTCCATGGTAACCCCATTTTAAAAAAAGGCTATATTCTAATTTCATTGTGCAAACTGGAGGACTCAATACTAATACCTTCTCTCAACTGATTACCTCCAGTTTATCCTGCATATATATTAGTTGTTTATCCACATTTTTCATAGTGTTTCTCCCCATCCCCCCATAATCCATGATAACCTTGAGAGAAGGGGGGACAACTATCTTTTGTCTCTGCAACATAGTAGGTAGATATTTAATAAATGATTATTGGCTCACTGACACAGATTAATCAGAGACTCTTTTAGTCAATCCCCCCATTATAGAAAATTAATTCCCTTCAAACTCTTCTAAGGAAATTCATCACCCAGTACTGAAACTTCCACCTGAGGAGTCCAGAATCATGTAGAAAACTCTGGTTGGTCTATAAATAAGCTCTAAATTATGTTGTGCTGTTTCAGTGCTAGGATAATGACATAAAGGAGAAATTGTCCTTTGATACACAGAAGAAGGTAATTACAGTGATTATAATAAATGCTGGCTAATATTGCAATAAATAGAGTAATTTAGTTCACATTTTGGAAACTATTAAGACTAAAGTGCTAAATTCCAAATGCTTAATGTTTATTAAAAACTATTGCACAGCACAAATTACTTGATTGGGAGAGAACATCGTTTAGGTCTATTGATCTGGATTCTGATTGTTTGTGATGTAAGTGAAAATGTCAATGGACTCAAACAAGTAGCTCAAAAGTTCAACTCTTTGGGGCTCAATCATGGAAGAAATAGACCCTTATATGTGGTCATATTACATCTTGAGAAATTTAAGAAACGGGATTTAAATGCATTCTCTCAATCATCCCTGCCTTTTAGAACAACACTTAGCCTCTTTCAGTGCTTAACCCAACAAGCAAGTGCTGTGAGAAATCTTTCTTGGTTCTATTACCCTCCTTGAAATATTATTATTTGTTTGGAACTGATATTTCAATGGTATGGAAAACACCTGGTAAGGAAATACCATCTATTAATCCAGATCAATAACCAATCTGCAATCTTAGTCTTAGTTTCTGGGGACAAAGAAAAGTGACTAATATCATATAGCCAGTATAAGACAGAGGTGGAATCTGATCCCAAGCCTTCCCAACTCCAAGGCTATTTGCTATTTATCTTGGTGGACTCTTTCTTCAAGTTATGTTGTCTTTATTCATATAGATTCATGGTTTATTCCCAGTAGAATATTAGTTTCTTCAAAGGAGGGATTATTTTTTGTTTTGTCTTTGTATTGCCAGCATCGATGACAATGGAACAGATTTCCAGAGGTAGTAATCTTAACAAAACCTATGGTCTTCTGAATCCTGCAGCAAGATTTTGGTGATGATATCAATAAGAAATAGTGCTAATAGAAATGCTAGTCTCAAGTTCTTCTGGGTAAGCATAATTTCCAAGTGCTGTATTTTTCTGTTATAAGTAGCTATGTCTGATGAAGGGAATGGAGAAGAATGCAATTCAAAGAAATTACACTTTTCTGAAAGTTCAGGTGGGGAAAGTGTGGGAAAGGGTAAAGAACTCCAAAAGCGTCATTTCATAAATCACTCATAGAGACTCCTACTAGAGTCTTATAGAAGATGTATATAGACCCTATTTTCTACTCTGATTGATGCTTTCCTTCCTTTCCTTGAGCCTCTGGGTGGGACTAATGTGCCTTTTCCTCCCTTTGTGGAGTTGGCCTTGTACAATTTGGGTCTCCTGGCTCCCTTTCATAATGGTGCTGTTTTTCAACAACCTCTTCAACCACTTTTTCTAAAATTGTCCTGGAAAAAATCATGATTATCCTTTCTGAGGCAAATGGACTAGTTCGCGCCAGTCCCTTTTCTTTCTCCTTTTCCAAAATAAAATTTCCTCTTGAACAAACTCTATTTCAAGTTATTGTTTTATACCATTGTGTATTTTATATAGTGCTTAAATCACACCTAATTACCATCTCTGCCAGCATTGCCAAGCATCCAAAATGGTAAAAATCTAGGAGAAAGCAAAATAAGATGATCAAAACAGGAGAGAGAATTTATGACTATCCTCTCTCAGAGAAGAAGCAGACTTTAGATTTTAAGCCCAGAACATTTCCATAATCCCCAAAATAATCAGAAAACTGTTTAAAAATGAAGAATCCTAAAGGTTTTTTAAACTTGAATGGGACATTAGAAATTATATATTCTAACCTTTTGTTTTTTCAGATGAAGAAACTGAGATAAAGAATGACAAAGTGGCTTTGTTTGACTTGTTGGATTGCTAAAATACTTTGTGCTTCATTCTGACAGAAGCATGATACTGCACTTTGGGAAAAAATAAAGGGTTAGTTCTGAGTGTAAGATGACATAATTACAGTGACCTTCCAATTTTTTGGACTTTTATAATATGTTTAGTGAGTCTTTCATGGCAAATATATGAATACTAAACTGATTTGTTTTTTTCCCCCTCAACATTCTTCTGCAATATCAGAACCATTAAGTTGATGATGGATTCTAAGGGCATATCAACTAATTCTTAGATGAACCTAACCAAAATATAATTAGGGAGGCAACTCTTCAAGTCAATTCATATGATGCATTCCAAAGCTAAATTTAAATATATGCAACCATATGTCTATCAAAAATATATGTATATGCAATATTTTAGAATATCTGATTTATTATTCTAATACTTTAACATGAATAAAAGCAAATTATTAATAATACTTCACATTTACAATAAAATTTTCTAAGTGCATTGACTACAACAGCTGTATGATATAGGTGGCACATTTTTTTGTTGTCAGGTTGGAATCATTTAGACTAGATGATAATACAATTAGGCAAGTTTGGAGCTGGTTAAATGGATGGACCCAAAGAATGATCACTGATGATTCAATACTGGCTTAGAAGGGAGGATTCAGTTTTGATCACATGAAATTAAAAAGTTTTTTTCTCAAACAAAATTAAAGCAACCAAAATTAGAAGAAAAACAGGAAAAAATGAAAATAATTTTACAGCAAATGTCTATGATAAAGACTTCATTTCTAAACATATATATGGAACCAGCACATTTATAAAAACCATTCTTCAATTAATATATTGTCAAGGAATATGGATAGATAGTTTTCAGAAGAAGAAACTAAAACTATCATTAATAACATAAAAATACTCTCAATCACTACTATTTAGAGAAAGGCAAACTAAAACAACTCTAAGTTATCAATATATGTATAACAAAATACTTAACATGACAGAAAAGAAAAATAACAAAAGCTGGAGGGATTGTGGAAAAATTGGGACACTGATATATGGTTGGTGGAGTTATGTAGTAATATAACCTTTTTGGAGAGCAATTTGGAATTGAGCCTAAAGGGCTATAAAATTGTCCATACGTTTTGACCCAGCAATACTACTATTAGGTCTATATCTAAAAAGAGATCAAAGAAAAGGGAAAGAGAGCTATTTGTACAAAAATGGAGGACATACCTATTAATAAAATTAGGGAATGGCTAAACAAGTTGTAATATATTATTATGATGAGATATTATTGTGCTGTGAGAAATGACAAGGAGGAAAGTTTCAGCAAAACATGGGAAGATTTATATGAACTGATGCAAAGTGAAGTGAGCACAACCAAGAGACCAATTCACATGATAATAGTGATATTTTAAGCCTGATTAAGTGTTGAAAATTTAGCTACTCTGATCAAGACAATAATCCAAGATCATTCCAAATGATCTATGATGAAAAATGTAAAGACAACTAACTGATGCAGATTGAAATGTATTTTTAAATTTTCCTTTATTTTTCTCCTTTTTTATCTGAATTTTCTTTTGTAACACAGGTAATATGGAAATATGTATTGCATAATTTCACATGTATAATTAATATCAAATCACTTGTTCTTTCAAGGAAGGGGGAAAATGGGAAAGAGAAAGAGAATTTGAAACTCAAAATTTCAAAAAATGAATATTAAAATTAGTTTTACTGTGACTAGGAAATATTTAATGAAATAAAAAATATATTTTAAAAAAGAACTTTTATTAAATTCTCTCCATTGAAAATGTTTAATCATTTATCAAAAGGACACAATATGGAAGCTAGTTGCCAAAACTTATGACAATAAATTAATATTAATGAATAGAGATTCTGATTGAAAATGAACTTGGATTCCAGGGGTGGAGCCAAAGTGACAGAATGAATCCAGGAAGCTCCTCAAGCTCTATCAGTTTTCCTCCAAAACTACATGAAACCAAGCCTTTGAACAGTCTGGAATGGAATCATTCTCCAGCTCAGAATAGGTTTTTTTCTTAATTAATTAATTTTTTATTAAAGCTTTTTATTTACAAAACATATGCATAGGTAATTTTTCAACACTGACCCTTGCAAAACTTTCTGTTCCAAATTTTTCCCTCCTTCCCCCCACTCCCTCCCCTAGATGACAGGTAGTCCAATACATGTTAAATATGGTAAAGTACATGTTAAATCCAATATATGTATACATATTTATATAGTTATCTTAGTGCACCAGAAAATTGGATTTAGGAAAAAAAAAAACCTGAGAAGGAAAACAAAACACAAGCAAATATCAACAGAAAGCATGAAAATGCTATATATTGTGGTCCACACTCTGTTGCCATGGGTGTAGATGGCTTTCTTCATCATTGAACAATTGGAACTGATTTGAATCATCTCATTGTTGAAGAGAGCCATGTCCATCAGAATTGATCATTGTATAGTCTTGTTATTACCATGTATAATGATCTCCTGGTTCTGCTCATTTCACTTAGCATCAGCTCATGAAAGTCTCTCCAGGCCTCTCTGAAATCATCCTGTTGGTCGTTTCTTACAGAACTATAATATTCCATAACATTCATATACCATAACTATTTAGCCATTCTCCAACTGATGAGCATTCACTCAGTTTCCAGTTTCTTGCCACTACAAAGAGGGCTGCCACAAACATATTTGCACATGTGGGTCCGTTTCCCTCCTTTAAGATCTCTTTGGGATATAAGCCCAATAGAAACACTGCTGGGACAAAGGGTATGCACAATTTGATAACTTTTTGAGCATAGTTCCAAATTACTCTCCAGAATGGTTGGATTCTTTCACAACTCCACCAACAATGTACCAGTGTCCCAGTTTTCACACATCCCCTCCAGCATTCATCATTATCTTTTCTTGTCATCTCAGCCAATCAACTCAGGATAGTTTGGAAAAAAATGCAAGGTCAATCTCACTGGGATGAAAGTATTCAGCTCAGCTCAGAGAGTCTGGGAAAGACAGAAGTTCTTTATCATAGCAGATCAACAACTGAGACCCTTGCTCCTGGCTCAGTTGTAAAGCAACTAGCATTTCAGTTCCCATTACCAGCTCAGAAGGCAAATTCTGGAAAATCAGGGTGTTTCCTACAAAGAGCAGATAAAGCCACCCTTGTAAATACAAGGGAACCCTGTGCTTAAAGCCAAGGCTCAGAGCTACAGGGGACACTTGGAACAATGCTCGCTTTACCCCAGGAGCAGAGCTTGACCAAAAAAGTAAAAAAAGAGGAAATATCAAAAGAAAAGGAAAGGAAAGGAGCAAGAAACAGAAAAGCTATTATAGTGACAGGGCAGACTAAAATACTAACTCAGATGAGGACAAAATGTCCACAGAGGAAATCTCAAAGAGAGATATGAATTGATCTCAAGCCCAAAGAGGCTTCTTAAAAGTGCTCATAAAAGACTTTAAAAGGCAAATAAGAGAGATAGAAGAAAAAATGAGAAAAGGAACGAGAGGTATGCAAAAGTCAACAGCTTGGAAAAAGAAGGCTTTTCCTTAAAAAATATGATTGGCCAAATGCAAAAAAATCCACTGAAGAAATCAATATCTTCAAAAGTAGAATTAGCCAAATGGAAAAAAAGAGATGAAAGAACTAATTGAAAATAATCACATATTAAAAATCAGAACCAGGCAAATGGAAGCTAATGACTATGAGACATAAAGAATCAGTCAAACAAACAAAAATAAAATAAAAAAAGTTAAATACCTCACTGGAAAAACAGCTGACCTGGAAAATAGATCTAGAAAAGATAATTTAAAAATTATTGGTCTACCTGAAGACCATGACCAAAAAAGAGCCAGTGTAGCATTCTTTAAGAGATCAAGGTAAGCTGCTCTGATATTCTAGAAAGAGATGGGAAAATAGTCATTGAAAGAATCCATCAATTGCCTTAGAGAAGAGGTCCCTCAAAGAAAACCTCAAGGAACATAGTGGAAAAACTCCAGAATTACAATCTCAAGAAAAAAAAAAAAACATTGCAAACTACTTTACAAAAACAATTCAAATATCAAGGAGCAATAGTCAGAATTATTCAGAATCTGGAAGATTCTACAATAAAGAATCAGAGGGCCTGGAATAGCATATTTTGAAAGGCAAAGGACCTAGGGTAACAACCAAGAATCAACTACCCAGCAAGAGTAGGGGAGGTGATGAATTTTCAATGAAATAAGACTTTTAATAATTTCTATGGAAAAAACCCCTCAGAACTAAACAGAAAATTTAATCTTCAAAGTCAGGACTCAAGAGAAAACAGAGGGAAAATATATATTATTTAAAAGTTAAACTGTTATATCCCTCGATGGGAAAACTATATCTGTAACTCTTGAGAGCTCTTTCTGTCACTGGGGCAGATAGAGGGAATCATCACATGGACCAAGGGTAGTTGTTAATGGACTCTGATGTATTGACATCAAAGAAAAAGACTTTAAGGGGTGGGGGAAAGTCTGTATTGGAAAAAGAAGTAAAAAGAGAAACAATGGGGCAATTAGTTCACATGAAGAGGTATAAGAGGCCTATTAAAATCCAAAGAAAGAAGGGATGGGGAGGAGCATTGTCTGAAGCCTGATCTCATCAGTTTTGACTCTAAGAGGGAATAACTTAATCATTCAGTTAGGTTAGCTAAGCATATAGTGAAGTAGGCAGAGAAAGAGGAAAGAAAAAGGAGGAGATAAATAGAAGAAGGAAGGGTGGAAACTCCAAGGGAAAAAAAAAAAAAACATAAGAGAAGGAGGAGGGATGATAGGAGATAAGGTAGTAGATGGGGTGGTTAAAAACCAGAAGGGAGAGGAATGATAGAAGTTAAGGTGGGATAGGTAAACAACAACAACAACAACAACAACCCAGAATTCTACTAAGGACGGGGTGAAAAGAGGACAAGGGAGAAAATAGGATGGAGAGAAATACCTCCTGGTATTTCTAACTATGAATGTAAGTGGGATGAACTCTCCAATAAAACTAAAAAGAATAGAATGGATTAAATAACAGAATCGTACAATATGTTGTTTATAAGAAAAACTTGTTGTTTACTTGGCACAGAGACACATACAGAATAAAGGTAAAAGGCTGGAACAGAATTTATTCTGCTTCAGCTAAAGTAAAAAAAAAAAAAAAAAGCAAAGATAGCAATTCTGAATTCAGATAAAGAAAAAAGTAAAAATAGATCTAATTAAAAGAGATAAGGAAGGAAAATGTGTCATGATAAATGCTAATGTAAACAATGAAGTAGTAATGATATTAAGTGTATATGCACCAAGTTGTAGAGCATACAGATTCCTAGAGAAGATATTAAGTCAGTTACAGGAACTAGACAGCAAAACTATATTATTGGGGAACCTCAATCAGACAAATCTAACCCCAAAATAAAGAAGAAAAAAACTAGGAAGGTTAATAAGTCCTAGAAAATCTAGATATGATAGACTTCTGGGGGGAAAAAATTGAATAGAGATAGAAAAGAATACACCTTTTTCTTGACAATGCATGGCAACTACCAAAAATTGATCATATATTAGGGCATAAAATCTCACAATCAAATTCAGAAGGGCAGAAATAGTAAATGTTCCTTTTTTAGATGCAATAAAATTTATATTCAATAAAGGGCCAGAGAAAGGTAGACCTTTCCTGTTTGGCATCCCTGCTTACAATTTCTCTTATCTCCAATTCATCCTTCACAAAGTCAAAAAATGGATATTTCTTTTATAATTGAAGTTTTTTACTTTCAAAACATATTCAAGGATAATTTTTCAACACTGACCTTTGAAAAACCTTGTTTACAAAATTCTTGTTTACAAAAATTATTTGTTTACAAAAAAAGCAATTGGAAATTAAATAATCTAATTCTAAAGAACGGGTGAGTCAGGGCAGCTAGATAGTACATTGAATAGAGCATGAAAGCTGAAATCTGAAGGACCAGAGTTCAAATTTGATCTCAGACACTTAACACATTCTTGTTATGTGACTCTGTGCAAGTCACTTAATCCTAGTTGCCTAACAAAAAAAAAATAAATAAATAAAGAATGTGTGCCAAACAACAAATCACACAAACAATCCATAATTTAATCTAAGAGAATGACAATAATGAGACAATATACTAAAATCTAGGGGTGCAGCTAAAGCAGTTCTTAGAGGGAATTTTAATATCTTTAAATAGCAATATTAATAAAGTAGAGAAAGAGGAGATCAATGAATTGGGCATGCAACTAAAAAAGCTAGAAAAAATAGCAAATTAACCCCACCAATTAAATACCAAATTAGAAATTCTGAAACTCAAAGGAGAGATGAATAAAATTGAAACTAAAAAAGCTATTGAACTAATAAATAAAACTAAGAGTTGATTTTATGAAAAAAACAAAAAACAAAAAACAAAAAGCAACAAAATAGATAAACCTTTGGTTAATTTGATTAGAAAAAGGAAAGAAAACCAGTATCAAAAATGAAAAGGGTGAACTTACCACCAATGAAAAATAAATTAAAGCAATGATTAAGAGCACTGTTGCTTTATAATCATAAAGAAGAGGAAAGGACCCATATGTGCAAAAATGTTTGTAGCAGCTCTTTTTGTGGTAGCAAAGAATTAGAAAAAGAGTAGATGACCATCAGTTGGGGAATAGCTGAGCAAATTGTAGTATATGAAAATAATGGAATATTATTGTTCTATAAAAAATGATGAACAAGCTGATTTTAGAAAGGCATGAAAAGATTTACATGAACTGATGCTGAGCAAAACAAGCAGAAATATGAATACATTGTACACAATAAGAGCAAGAATATGTGATGATCAACAATGAAAGATTTGATTCTTCTCTGTGGTTTAGTGAAGTAAGGCAATCCCAAAAATACTTTGGATTTATTTTGTATCCTGCAATTTTGCTAAAGTTGTGAATTATTTCTAATAGCTTTTTAGTAGAATCTCTGGAGTTCTCTAAGTATACCATCATATTATCTGCAAAGAGTGATAATTTGGTTCCTGATTATCTACTCTCTTTTCATGCCTTATTGCCAAAGCTATCATTTTTAATATAATATTGAATAGTAATGGTGTTAGTGGGCAATCTTGTTTCACTCCTGATCTTATTGGGAATGGTTCCAGTTTTTCCCCATTATATATGATGCTTACTGAACAGTTTTAAATAATTGCTACTGACAATTTTAAGGAAAAGTCCATTTATTCCTATATTCTCAAGGGTTTTTAATAGGAATGGATGTTGGATTTTATCAAATAATTTTTCTGCATCTATTGAGATGATCATATGGTTTTTGTTAATTTGGTTATTGATATGATCAATTATACTAATAGTTTTCCTAATATTGAACTAGCCCTGCATTCCTGATATAAATTCTACTTGGTCATAGTGTATTGTCTTGGGGATGATTTTCTGTACTCTTTTTGCTAATATTTTATTTAAGATTTTTGCATCAATATTCATTAGGGAGATTGGTCTATAATTTTCTTTCTCTGTTTTTATCTATCTGGTTTAGGTATCAGTACCATGTCTGTATCATAAAAGGAATCCCAATAGACTTTGGATAGAAAATGCCATCTGTACCCAGAAAAAGAACTCTGGAGATTAAATATAAATTAACATATGCTATTTGCACTTCTTTTTCTTCTCTTTCCCATGGTTTTCCCCTTTTGTTCTGAATTTTCTTTTCCAATAAAACAATATATATTATAAATAAATAGACTATAAAAAAGAATAAAATAATTAGCACAGAAGTAATTTAGGGAATTCTATATTGGGACTGGAACTTCTTCTAAACATTTACTTCAGAAATGGCTATTTGGCCTCTTTTTGAAGATTATACGGAGAAAGAATTCACTATCTCTGAGGCAATCCACTCTAATTTTGGCCATGTTTATTTGTTAGGAAATTATATTTTATAAGATTGAAATGTGTCTCTCTGCAATTTTCCTAGTTACTTCTACTTCTGCCCTTTGGAATTCACATATTGTTCAGTTGTGTCTGATTTTTTTTGTGACTCCATATATCAAACTGTCCATAGGGATTTCTTGTCAAAGATACTGAAATGGTTTGCCATTTCTTTCTCCAATGTGAGCTAGGTATAGTTCCTCTTTCATGATCCCTCTTTTCAATAATTTGAAGACAGTTGTTATGTGCTCACAAAGTCTTCTCTTTTCCTGGATAATTATTCTATGTTCCTTCTACTTTTCCTTATATGATACAGTTTTGAGTTCTCTCACCTTCCTTGTTAAGTGTGCTCTCCCTTTTCAATGTTTTTCCTGAAATATATAACTGAAATATATAATATATTTCAAGTTCATCTCAGACAAGTAGAAATTATATTAGTATATTAGCTTTTTTTCGATTGCTTTGCTTCCCTGAAGACCTGAATTAAGCTTGTAATACACTAACTTCCCCAAATTTTCTTCAGATGTTTCTTAGCCTTTCCTTCTTCTTTACTTATGGTATCTGTATTTATATAATTACTTTGTAGAATCCATGTAAAATCCACATTTGTGTGGTAATTGAAAGATGTCTAGAATTAGAATTAGATCTGTATATTCAACCTATCTGAGCTTTGTGATCATGTAAACATTACTTATCCTCTCAGAACTCAGTTTCTTCACAAACAAAAAGGGGATTCTAATCTGCATAACTTATAGGGCTACTCCAAATGTACTCTAAACACTAAAATAACTGATCTACAATTCTTTTTGACATTCTCATGATAAATGAAATCAGAAGACCTGAAGAAGTTGCTCCCACAATGAAAAATAACTCACAGGTTCTCCTTGGAAATGTAAATAAAACAGTTGTCAGGATTGATTTCATCCTGAACCTAAACAAAACAAGAAAAGTCATTTCATGGCACATTTGTGCATCTCACCTTGAAAAATAAAAAGCAAAAACACCACTATGAAGATAAATGTCACTTAAAGATAGGAGTATGTAGGTAAGTATTTCATATATATATATATATGTACATATATATATATTCTTACATATATGTGTGTACATGGTCTTTGTGTATATATTATGCAAATACCCACATATATATGTATATATAGAAAATTATATAACACCATATATGCTATTACATATTTATGTTATATGCTACATATGTAACATATATTCTAATCTATATATTACTATATGATACATTGCTAAGTTTTATCTGAATCAGTAAATTTTTTCTTCCTCATTTTCTTAATCTAGATAATCAACAAAACAGCAAGTCAGGCCCTGATTTGTAGCATTTGTTGATTTCTAACAGGAAAATAAAAAAAAAATTAACATCTGGCTCTTTTGAGTTGGTAAAGCTGACCCTGTTTATATAGCAGCATCTCTTGCAGAGGGTAAAGTAAGGAAATTCTATGTTGAACTCATTTAATCCTCATAATAGCTTTTCAACTACTTAAAGGAATATATCCTATTTCCCTGCCTTCTCTTTTCCAGTCTAAACAACTTTCATTTTTTTCAGTATATTCTCATGTGTCATGAACTTGAGACTCTCTCTTAGACATTCCACAACTTATCGATATTTTTCCTTCCAAAAGTGTGGACCACAGAACTGAATACAATATCCCAGACAGGGTTTGCCAAGGTAAAGGACAACCTTATTATCAACTCCCTATTTCTGTAAGCTATACCTCTCTGGATACAGACTCAGATTGCACTTGTTTTCTTGACTTCCATCATACTTCGCCTCACATTGAGTTAGCAGTTCCCTAAAGGATAGCAGTTCCCCTCAGCATTTTTTTCACACGAACTTCTGTCTTGCCAAACCACTGATATTTTATGCTTGTGCAATTGATTTTATTGAACCTAAGCAAAGCATTTTATATATTTATATCTATTGAATTTCATCATACTTAACTTAGCTCAGTGTTCAAGCTTGTCATGATCTTATTGGATCCTAACTCTATCCTCCAACACATTTCTATCCCTTTAGTTTGTGTTATTTGAAGATTTGATCAGCATGCCATATTTGCTGTCACCTCTGCTTACTGATCAGAATATTTGAACAGTATTTGGCTGAGATCTTCTTGCTGCTGTGTCAGCATTGTGCCTTATCATTTAAATTCCTAATTTATTTTTTCTTTCTGCCCAGGTGATCTATGGCATATTCTGATGAAATACATAATTGTTTCTCAGTTGATATTTACTTATATTAGTACATCGACACTTTCGTCTTCTAGTTTCTGGATTTCTTCATGTGAGTATACTTTTTGAGTGAGCACATTATGCATATTTTAAAATTAAAAATTCTTCCTTGCCAATCCAAAAAGAAGATAGAATGACTCGTCCTTCCCTCTTCCTCCCCTATCCGCATATGTTTGATATCCAGGCATCCCAAGGTGACCCATCCTGGCTTTCATCTTGTGCTTGATCCTCTGAGCAGATTTTCTCTGCAGCCTCATTGTTGCAATCCCTCTTCTGGGTCTTTAACTCTGCTTCCAATTCCAAGAACAGCTGATTTTATATATATATAAAATGACTTGCCCAAAATCATGCATCTAGTAAATGTCTTCCTGACTCCCAGTCTGGCACTGTAAGTACTGAGACTTCCAGCCACCCTGTCTTCTTAGTCCCTCATTTTTTTGCTAGTGATTAAGACAATTTTTCTAATTGTTTAACACCCTTCTTTCTTTTAGATACTTTGAAAATTAAATCATCAGTGCACTCTATCTATTATACCACTTAGCTGTCCCCATATCTTCATAATAGATAATACTCCCTGCCTATGCCACATATCCAATTTTTTTTGGATAATATATATTGTCCCAGAATCATATTCCAGTCATGAGTCTTATCCTATCAAGTCTCTATGACACTTGTGAGGTTAGATTAGCTTCCTTGTGCTAGGCTATTTAATTTATCTTGCTCATTACACATATTTTGGTTTTATTACTGACTTTTCCCCCCGATTGCAGCTCCTGTTAATTTCTGTTTGTATCTAATATTATTCTTACATAGGACCTGGTAGATATGTAGTCTAGCTTGGTGGGTATACAAAGAATGCTTCCTTTCCTGTTTAAAATCTGTTTGATTAAATTTGTAAACCTCTAGGCAAACACTGGAAGGAAAATATCATAAAGTTCACTAATCCCACCTTGCTCTTGGGGTGATATTTGCATAGACCATGATTGGCTTCATGTGAATGAAAAGGAATTTTCACACTCTATATTGAAAAGTAGCCTCAACTAAAAAGAATAGCAGTCTATGATAGAAACTAATGAGTTCAAAAATTTAAATGCTTAAAGATTCTGTAGTGTGTAGTTCAAAAGAACTTACTCATTCCTTAAGTAAAAAGAGGCTGTTGGAGATCAGCAAATGACAGTGGTAAGCAGGAATGATAGCAGAGAACAAAGTGAAAAAAGAACATTTTCGGAGAAAGATACTCAACAATGAAGTCCTCGGGGCATAGTCATTGAGGTGTTTTCTGGGCCATCTACTAGACTTCAACTGCTATGTGCTCTCTCAAAGGGAAAGGAAATCTTTTTCAGCCTTTTTATTTTATAGCCTTAAGATTAAATTCTTTTTATGCTGTACATCCTCTCAAACATAGTCTATCTCTTACCAACCTTTTAATTTCCTTGTTTCTCTCAGGCTGTCAACTTATTTTTTGACTTCAAGTAAGAAAATCCCTTTCAATTCCTTCTATTTTTATTAGGTCAATCATGGTTCATGCAAATCTTGCAGACACAGTCTTTGATTCTCTTCTTCCTTAGACTGTTTTCCCTCAAGGGAGAGTTTATTCTAAATTTGAAAGTAGAAAGACATTTCTCTAATTTTCTTCCCTTCTTTAATAGGGAGGTGAACTAACATTTTATATATATGTAGTTATTTCTTACCTTTCAAAAAAAAATGCAGTCATATTGTTGTCTCTACAACTCAATGAAATGTTTCCTTTTGCTTCTGAATTTGTTGAAATTTAAATTCTCAGTTCTTTGGTACTTGCTACTAATAGTTTGCCATACGTACTTTGGCCTTCTGGTTCTTCCTGTCCACCTGCCACAGTAGAATTTTCCTTTCCTAGGATAATTGCAACTGTTTGTCAAGATATCTTATATTTACAATTAGAAGATTCTTGCCAGTATATAAATAGTAACTGAATAATCTATTAATAAAGTTTTTTTTCCCCCCAGGAACTCAGCTTTGATCTACTTTTCTTTTTTCTTCTCTCACTTCCTGATCACAGATCAAATGCTATCCACTTGTATTTAATCTCTTTGCCATGTTGTTCTCTTTGATCCAACTACAGATTTTATGGGTCTACTCCAAATTATACCAGAACTGGAAAACTGTGATTTAAAAAAAAGGTGAGAGTAGGGATTCTTCAGTTATTTAGTTACAGATCTGATATGGGAATTGAAGTCAAACCAAAGTATCTTTTTATAATACTAGTATTGGAGGCTAGCTTTAATAGCTGATTTTTACTGATTCGAGAAAGACAGTGTGCTACAGTGGATAGTTGTAAAAACAAAACACAACCAAAAAAAAAAAAACTCTGTGGTTTCAAATTCCATCTATAAAGTTGCTCACTTTGTGACCATGTCAGTCAGTCAATAAACATTTATTAAGTAGCTGCTATGTGATAGGTGTTATGCTCAGTCCTGGAAGTATAAAAAGAGAAAAAGACAATCCCTGCCCTTAAGGAGTTCCCAATCTAATGAAAGATATATCAAAGATACAAACCATATATAAAACAAATAAGAAATAAATAGAAAGAGAGCAATGGCTTCCTTTAGAAAATTAGTTTTTGATTATTACTTAAAGGAAGATAGAGAAGCCAGTAAATGGAGAGAAGAGGAAGGGAGCCCACAATAGGCCTGGAGGACAGCCAGAGAAAATGCCCAGAGACAAGAGATAGAGTTTTTTTTTCTTTATGGAACAAATTTTTTTTTTTTGTGTGTGTGTGTCTCTTTGATGGAGTGTGAAATTGTGTTCCCTTTTAATTTGTAAAATTAACACTGTGGAATTCTGTCCCTTTTTTGATTCCTGACCCTCCCAGGCTATGAGTCTATGAGTGAGCTTCTCAGGCTGAGCCATTTCTAAGGCAAATCACCTCCACTAATAGCCAGATATCCACTCAAATTCAGGCAGAAAAAGCCTTCAAAGTAATTTCAATTGGGAGATCTTGGTTGGATCAGTCCAAACTGCCCCCAGCCCCCTGCCAAGATCTACTCATAAAATAGGTTTCTGCTCTCTCATTTTTTGCAGAATGTCCAAAACCTGTCAGGACTTCTGCCCGCTCTGGAGAGATGCTTTTCTCAGCAAAAAAAGTTTTGTTATTTCCCTAATAGGATTTTGCCACTGAAGAAGTCAGTTTTTCTAGTAAAGCTGACTTTTCATCCAACAATAAACTTTCATTTTTGCCTCCTAAAACTCTTCCAGTTCGTGAATTCTTTCACAAAGGACCTGAGTCGACCAAAAGGGGATTTCCACAACTCTCTGACTGCCATTAGAACCCCATCATCTTGATAGAAGAGGAAGATAGTGAGGAGAAGAGTAAGGTAAGTGAGGAATAAAGTGAATATTGGAAGTATATTGGAAATATAGTAAAGGGGATAGTTTATGAAGGACTTTGGATAACAAATAGAGGATTTTGTGATAGTTGGAGGCAATATCTATCTCACAGGGTTGTAGAATTCAAGTGAAATAATGTATGTAAAACATGACATAAATATTGATCATTATTATTAATTTAAGTTCAGTTAATTTTTCAGTATCTTTGCCTCATGTGATTTTATAATTTGTAGTGACATAATTTCACCCACAGTGAATTTGCCTTTCAGTAAAACAAAATATATCTTCAAAGACTCTTGGTAACAAGGTGTCTCCCTTGACTATGCTATAATTATGTAAAATTTCTTGACAAGTTCAGCAGTAGAGATAACTATTCAATTACCCTCTGATAAGACAAGGAGAACCAAGCATGTCAAAGATGTTTGCTACTGTTATGTTCTGCATAAAATCCAAATGTAATATAATGATGATTTTCTTCTAGTTGTTTTTACTTGCAAAAGATATAGCAATCACATTGATCTCCAGATCATTATAGAACCTCATTGTTGATATCTGTGATAATTCAAAAGAGTTTAGCCTTACAATCCATGAAAGGAAATCCAAAGGGATAAAAAGTTTTTTCTCTCCTTTATTAAATTCTGCAATTGGAGGGGAAGCTCATTATGTGAGCCTAGCTGTGTGTATATCTTGATAGAAAATCATTTTGGTGGACAGTGAATTAAGCTCAGATGTGCATAGGAAGAATCATCATCACATGACCCAAGCTGCTCCTGGCTACAAAATCCCATCTTTTAAATGCCAATGTTCTTCTGTTCTTATTTGGCTGTGAATTATGATACACCCTGCTCTCAGAAGATTCAGAATTGCACATGATTCAAAGGATAGTGGAAAGATATATGACATAGACTGGCTTCTAACTACCTCATTCAATGAAAACTTCCTTTTGCAAAGTTGCAAATAATTTCTTAATAGTCAAGTCGAGTAACTTTTTCTCAAGTCTCATCATTTTTGGCTTTTCTGCAATTTTTGAGACTGTTTATAAACATCCACTCCTAAATATTTTCTTCTCTGTGAGTTTCCTGATATTACTTTCCTATGATTTTCTTTCTTCCTTTCTGATAGCTCTTTTTTCAGTTTCCTTTGCTGGATCTTCAATTAATAAACACCACCATTCTCTAAGAGTTTGTCCTGAAACCTCTTCCTTTTGCCTTCTATGCTATGTCACTTGGTGATCTTCCAAAGGTTAAATTATCATCTTTATGGAATTGATTCCTAGATTTACTTACCCACCCCCATTTTTCTCCTGTACACTAGGCCCATATCTAATATCTTTTGGACATCTTGATATGGCTGTCCCAGCTCAAGTATAATATGTCCAAAACAGAACTCATTATCTCCCTCCCTCCAAAACCTAACCACTTATTTTCTTTCCAACTTTGTTATTCCTGGTATGCCATTCTTCTAGGAAGCTAGCTCACAACCTTAATATCATCCCCAATTCCTCATTTATACTCACCCAAATTGCTAATTTTTTTTCATTTTTTCACCTTTATAACATCTCTTATCTATCTAATGTGCGCTCTCTCTGTCTCTGTCTCTCCCATTTCCTTTTCTCTACTCATAGTCATTCTAATACAAGTCCTCATCACATCACCCCAGGACTATTATAATAGCTTTTTGGTTGATCTCATCCAGTCTAATTCTTCCTTTTTTCATGAATTACTTTTTTAAAGGACAGTTTTGACCATGTCACTCTCCAACTTGATAAATTCTAGTGACTCTACTCCTCATAAATACAAGGTTCTCTTTTTAGCATTTACTGTCCTTCCCAACCTGATCTCTTTTTACCTTTTTGATCTTATTCTTTCTGTCATTCTGAAATACTGACTTACTTGCATTCCTACTTGTCCCCCATGAGTAAAATGCTCTCTTTCTTCACCCCCACTTTTTGGATTGCTAGGATTGTTTCAGTGTATATACAGGATATTTTATTCTGTATCATAGCTTTTAAGTGTGCAATAGCATTTATTTCTAAAAAAACAATGTATATACCTTATATAAAAATATTTCATTGTTAAAAAATGCTAACCCTTGTCTGAGCCTTCAGGGAATTGCATTTTATTTTTCTGATGGAAGGTCTTGCCTCCATGTGATGGCTGCTGACTGATCAGGGTAATGGTTGATGAAGGTTGGAGTGGCTGTGGCAACTTCTTAAACTAAGATATCAATGAAGCTTGTGATAACAATTCACTCTTCCATTCGCAAAAGATTTCTCTATGGCTTGTGATGCTGTAGGATAGCATTTTACCCTCAGGAGAACTTCTTTCAAAGTTGGAATCAACCTTCTCAGACCCTGCTGCTGCTTTATCAACTGAATTTATACTATATTCTATGGTTGTATTTCGAAGAATAGGGAGAGGGAGAGAGATGGGGAATGGCTGGTCAATGAAGTTCAGAATGCATACTACATTTATTAACTTTGTCATCTTATATTTGTGGTACTCCCAAATAATTACAATAATAATATTAAAGGTCCACAGTTCCCTATAATAGAATAATAATGAAAAATTGAAATATTGCAAAAATTACCAAAATGTTTCACAGAGACATGATGTGAATGTGTGCTATTGGAAAAATGGCACCAGTAGACCTGCTCAATGCATGGATGGTTGTCACAAACTTTCAGAATGCAAAACAAAACAAACAATACCAAAAACCCTACAATATCTACAAAGGGCAATAAAGCAAAGAGCAATAAAATGAAGTACGTCTGTAAGTACCTGAGGCCAGATTGGAACTGAGGTCTTTCTGATTCCTGGTCTGAGGCTCTTTCCCTTTTTTGTCTCCTCCATCACACTGTGAGCCTCTTGAGAGCAGGGACAGTTTTTTGCCTTTCTTGGCATGCCCAGCACATAACACAGGTTCTGGCACATAGTTATTAATGGCTGCTGACTGATTGACAAAGCTTTTATTTAAACAGATAAGAAAACTGAAGTCAATAGCAGGAAAGTGATTTACTTAAAGGTTACAAAGGTATTATCAGATGTGTTTTTCATTGTACCTCTCTGATCACTTTTCACTATTTATACTGACTGTCTATACTATATATACATACATATAAAGAATGTTCTAAAATTCTTTTTTTTATGTTTTTATTTTTATTTTTATTTTTTTTAATTTTAATAATTTTTATATATTTTTATAATATTATCCCTTGTATTCATTTTTCCAAATTATTCCCCCCCTCCCTCTACTCCCTCCCCTAGATGACAGGCAATCCCATACATTTTACTTGTGTTACAATATAACCTAGATACAATACATGTGTATAAATACCATTTTCTTGTTGCACAATAAGCATTAGATTCCGAAGATACATGTAACCTGGGCAGACAGATATTAGTGCTAACAATTTACATTCATTTCCCAGTGTTTCTTCTCTGGGTGTAGCTACCTCTGTCCATCATTGATCAACTGGAAGTGAGTTGGATCTTCTTTATGTTGAAGATTTCCACTTCCATCAGAATACATCCTCATACAGTATTGTTGTTAAAGTGTACAGTGATCTTCTGGTTCTGCTCATTTCACTCAGCATCAGTTGATGTAAGTCTCTTCAGGCCTCTCTGTATTCCTCCTGCTGGTCATTTCTTACAGAGCAATAATATTCCATAACCTTCATATACCATAATTTACCCAACCATTCTCCAATTGATGGACATCCATTCATCTTCCAGTTTCTAGCTACAACAAAAAGAGCTGCCACAAACATTTTGGCACATATATGTCTCTTTCCGCTCTTCAGTATTTCTTTAGGATATAAGCCCAATAACAGCAATGCTGGGTCAAAGGGTATGCACAGTTTGATAACTTTTTGGGCATAGTTCCAAATTGCTCTCCAGAATGGCTGGATTCTTTCACAACTCCACCAACAATGTATTAGTGTCCCAGTTTCCCCACATCCCCTCCAACATTCATCATTATTTGTTCCTGTCATCTTAGCCAATCTGACAGGTGTGTAGTGGTATCTCAGAGTGGTCTTAATTTGCATTTCTCTGATCAGTAGTGATTTGGAACACTCTTTCATGTGAGTGGATATAGTTTCAATTTCTTCATCTGAGAATTGTCTGTTTGTTCTAAAATTCTTAAAATAGTTTTAAGCACAAAAGAATTTTAAGTATTAAGTATTAAGAATTTTGGGACATTTTATATATACATATATGCAGTTATGTATATATATATATATATATTTATGTGTATGTGTCTGTAATATATTACATAGATCATATAGTTCATCTTCTGTAGAGAGCTGTCAATCATCAACAGTCTTGACTAATTTTTTTCCTTCAAATAGGTTTGAAATGTATCTTGAGAAAACTTCTCAATTCCCTTCCGTATAGGGAAGATAGCACTCAAACAATTCCTGGCAGAGGCAGTCAGCTCTCTTATTAATCCTTTCCATGGCTTCCTTGGTAACACGTGCAGGTGTCTCATAACCCTTACAGTTTAAAAGTTCTTAATGTCTCCTTCCATCCTTCTTGCTGAAATGGGTTCTGACCTCTGTGGCTGCTGAGAACACCTGCTTTTTGTCTTTCATTACACATTCCTTCATGTACTTGAAACTCATCATTAACATTTTAAATATTTTTTTCTTTTACTAGAGGAAAGTGGGAGTTAGCATAATGAACAAAGCTTCAGAGCTTAATGAGCTAGGGCTCTGGAAGATAAAACAGCATGTGAGTGATAGGTTTCTGCATTTATTTGAACCAGTTGAAATGATTTCTAAGCTTTCAGGTGAACCCACTGAGAAGCCCCTTCTCTTGGTGGAAAGAGCAGAGCAGTAACTAATATTTATTAAGCAACTACTATGTGCAACACATATGGAATAAACAAGGGAATAAGAGCTCTTCAAGGAGCTTTTGTCCTAATAAGTATGTGAGTGTGCATATATTGTGCTCCTTTTATGCACTCATCATACTTCAACTTGTATTATAATAATTTGTATGCATTCCTTATCTGCTTCATTAGATTGTAAGGTCCTGAAACCCATGTTTTACAAATCTCTGGGGATGCACAGTGCCTTGTACCTGGAGGACTGTTAAGGACCACACCTAAGTATGAAAGCCTGTAAAGGGTTAAAGGGGTCTGTACTATTAAGAGGCTGGTCAGTTCTCCTAAAGCCCCCACAGCTGTGAATCTTAACACACTTGAAGGATTTGCAAATCAGACTTTAATGAGGCAGATGTTGCTTGTGGATTGGGAATGAGGATTGGGGAGAGGTCAGGGAATGCACCTGCCTCTCAGTCTCCTTGTATCGTTATCACCCTCTCACATGAAGGGATCTGCTGGTCAGAAGTAGCTCCCCAGCAGCCACTAGCAGGTGGCTCCTGTAACAGAGGACACTGAACAATGGGTATTTAGTTGAACATTCAATTCTAGGTATTTTTAATGCTTTATTAATGCAGAATACTAAGGTCAAGGTAAGTCAGACACTGCCACACACATCTCACATCAATCAAAGACTACAAGGCACATGTGCTAAATGTCATGCATATAGTGGGCACCTAGTTTGTTTTTGTAGAATCACATTTAGATGAGACCATCATGCATGTTGGTGATGGGAACAACATCAGTTTCAAGACCTTGCTTATGGACAAAAGGATTTTACTTCATGGTGCTACACAAGCAATTACAAACACCTGCATTGACAGCTTTCCTTTCCTTTCCACTTTCCAGTGGGAATGAACTGCCGTGGAATCTGTTTCACAAGGAGACCCAATTATTATGGAACATTTCCTTCTCTGACGGACTCTGATTCTGAGAAGTCTTTTCACCTTAGGGAATTTGTGTTTGTGTGTGTGCATGCACTTTGCTTTCTCACTAGAGTGTTATGTTATTTTGGAATGAACCAACCAGGGCCCACATAACTCTGTACATTTTAAGCTCTTTTGCTAATCAGGTTCACTCCCATAACTATAAGGCATACGAAAGACCCCCAGGCAGCTTTGCTGACTTTTGACTTGACTGCCCCAACAAGTGATTCCCAGTCCTCATCCTGGTGGGCAGCTAGGTGACATGGTAGAGAGAGTGCAGGGACTGAAGTCAGGGAGGCTCATCTTCCTGAATTAAAATCTGGCCTCAGAGACTTACTAGCTGTGTGCCCTGAACAAGTTACTTCATCCACGGCAGTTCATTCCCACTGGAAAGTGGAAAGGAAAGGAAAGTTACTTCAGTTTTCTCATCTGTAAAATGAACCATAGAAGGGATATAGAAAATCTGTATCTTTGCCAGAAAAACCCCATGAGTTCACAGTTAGTTGAAAAGGATTAAACAATAACAACCTCTGACTTCAAACTCAGTACTCTTGCTACTGAATCATTTTGTTTTTCCATGCATAAGGATTATAGAGTCATTGAATGTTCCATCTTGAAAAGATTTGACACATTATCTAATCCCACTTCCTCATTTTACTCATGAGGAAATCTAGAAGTAAACGGACTTGCTTATGATCACAGGGCTAGTAAGCAGGAGAGACTGGAAACAAACCCAGTTGTTCTAAGGTCAGATCCATGGCTCTGTCCAATATGCCTCATTGACTTTTGTTACCTTCATTGCCTTTTCAGCCTGTCCTGTCCCTGCTGTTGCAATGTGGGAAAACCTACACACTTAAATGGTAAATGTTTGTGCTTAGAAAAATGACCTTTATATCACAGAGAAGCTGGGATTTTTTTCATTGTTCATTTCCCCTTCTTGAGGTATTCTGCTGGAGCCAGGTTTCGCTTTTATAGACAAGTGGACTGACGGATGATGATGTGAATTAGCACTGAAAAAGAAGAGCCATTTAAAGACTCCTCTTTCTCAAAATTAAACTCACCTCTATAACCTTTGTGAGTAGAAAAGTAAGAAAATAGACAAGGTGCTTTCCTGTATCTTATATAATAATGATAGCACTGCTTCAAGCTTCTGGTATGAAGGATTATGTGGCTCTAAAGTCACAGGATAGTGAGCTTTATAGTGACTATTTTTGGTTCTTTTTTTTTTTTTCCTTTGTTTTTGTGCAAGGCAATTGGGGTTAAATGTCTTGTCTAGGGTCATACAGCTAGGAATCTGAATTTGAATTCAGATCCTCCTTGACTCCAAGGCTGGTGCTCTATCCATTTGCCATATAGCTGCCCCCATAATGAGCTTTAAAAGAAGTAGGAAATTCCCCCAGGAGATTCCCCCAATCCACTCATATTAATTGAACATCAATTAATCAAAAGTGATTTAGAGTCTAGAAGGCCATTCTGGAAGATAAAAAAGACATGGTTTTAAGCCTAACCTCTGACATAGATTGTCTGAGTGATTATAGGCAAATTGTTGAATTTATGATATCATTTGTTTAGGCAATTTCTAGGTGAGAATATTTTCTCTACCATTGCAAGCTTATAAATTCTCTGAAATTTTTAATCTTAGAGAATTGCCTAAAACATTGAGAAATTAAGTCACTTTCCTAGGGTCACATAATCAGTATGTGTCAGAGTAGCTTTTAACCCCAGATCTTTCTGGATTTGATGTTACTTCTCTATCCACTAAGCTAAACTGTTTCTCTTTTCTTATTATTCCATCTTAACAGATATCTTTGCTCTGAGTTAATTGTGTCTCTACTAGTGAGAATTCATGAAGTCTAGTTATAGGAATTCAGATCTACCTTTAAACATAAAATAGGTGTTTTCCCTTCTCCTCCCCTCCCAAAGTACCTACAATTTGTAAATGTCAAGTTGGAGAGATAGTCCAGAAGGGACACCTCAATAATAGTACCTTATATTTGTAAAGTAAAAGATAAATATCTGATAATCATATTAGTCTTATAATATTGACAAATATTCTCTTTTGAGGATCTTAGAGATCATTTAATCTAATCCCTTAATTGTTTCTCTGTTAAAGAGTAAAAAACTAAAACAAAAAGATCTGGCTAATACATAAGAGAACAGGAATCCTTCTCCTAAATCTAATATACAATCCATTATGGATTGGATAGGGCAATAGGTCAACAAACATTTATTAAGCACCCACTATGTGCCAGGCACTGTATTAAATTCTGGAGTGTACGAATGAATGCAAAGGATCAGGTTTTCATGGAAAAGATTGCATGTTAACACAATTCAAACATGATATCTCAGTTCTGAGAGCATGGAGGGTTACTATGTCTAGTTCCACTGGATGTCCCTTCTCTATTCTCATCATTATTAGCAGAGAACTGAGGGTTTAGCCTCTGCTTTGGAATCTTCTGTGCTCTCTTTCTCCTAACATTTCTGGCTAATCCAGGATGTTTCTGAGACTGCTTGTCAGTAGTTACCTGAGGTGTGATATTGTCCATGACAATTAAACAGCTTTTTTTTTTTTTTTTTGGTACAACTTGAAGGAAACCTCAGACTTGAACAGCTTTCTTTCCATCTTGAATGCAAATTAATCTTATTCTATTCTGCTTCTACATTTGTTTTCTGGAAAACAAAATCTTGCTTTGACTTGACTGGTTTTGGTGGACGGTTTGCCATTCCTCCTGGTTCATGTCCCCATGGGTTTATTGATTAATAGGGTCCCACTAGCACTTTCTTTTCCTAGCTGAGGCCTTCACCAGACCTGCTAACCACTATCTCTGTAGTTGATTTTCAATGCTTCCTTAAATCATCATCAGATAGTTGTGTTTGTTTTTTTTTTACTTCAATAAGCTCTATGAGGCAGTTGAAGCTTTTTTTCCCCCCTCTGAGAGCTATTGGGCTTTACTTTTATAATACTGGGTTCCACAGAGAACAAAGAGAGGATTTGGACAGTTGCTTCTATGAAAGTTTGAAGCCTGAATAATTCCTAAGGGGCTATTTAATTTCTGTTTTTTGGTGTTCTGAGCTCGAGCAGAGGCAACTCTCCATTTGCCCTCCCTCTCCTTCTACCCAACAGAGCACCCAGAAAAGAAGGAATCCTTCCTGATCGGTAGAGAGATACCATACCCTGCACACTGAACTGTGGATGTTTTGTAAGTCTATTACAATATATGGAAGATTAGAAAATCAAATTAAAGTCAAAATACAATTGGCATGATGTCTATGAGCCTCCCTACTCTGTGGGGAGTCAGGGAAGGAGGTCTGAGGAGATGAAATCTAAATTCTCTTCTGTTTGTGTTCTTAAGCAAACCTAGTCTCTTTCTTTTATGGCCCAAAATATCTTTTTAATAGGCTCCCTGTGTGGGAAGCTGTGCATTGCTAAAATGGAGGGAAGTTCTGGTTTTTCATGGCTTAACTGTTTGGCCAATGAGGCAAAACCTAAAAACAACAAATAAATCTGTCACGAATGGAACTCTGCATAAAAGTCAGCTAAATGGAGATTTGGGACCTTTCCCACCCTCCCCCTCCTTTTCCTCCTCCTCCTTCTCCTCCTCTTCCCAGACTCTGATTTTGGAGCAGCAAATTAAATTTTTCCTGTTCGTTATTTAGTTTGTCTATCTGAGAGTGAGACTTAGGCCATGACTTGGTATGAAAATCATGAGAGAGAAACTGATGGTCTCTCCCTGTCAGTTAAACATCAAGTATTTATGGCTATCATGATGACAGGGACACAAAGGAGGAAAAGGTGTAGTCCTGGCCCTAGAGACTGTTTGAAGAGAAGTGAAAGCAAACTGGAAAATAATTGTGGTACCAATAAATGAGCTCCAGGGAGTCCTGGCACTGGGGAACCTAGGAATTCATGAGCTCAAATAGATCCAGAACTGAAATGGATATTAGAGATGCCCTTGTTCACTCTGAATTGCACAGGTCAAAAGATCATAGATACAAGCCTAGAAAAAGATCTCAAACACCATTTGGTCTAATGCTTTCTTTTTTGCAGAAGAAACTAATGAAGCTCAAGTGAAGCTTCAGGCATCTTCTCTGCCTGTCCATCATGCTCAGAACACTGACCCTTCTCCACCCTGACTACTGATCTCCTTGGTCTCCTTTAATTCTCAATTAAAATCTCACCTTCCCTAACTCCTTTTAATTCCAGTGCTTTCCTCTCTTAATTATTTCCTATTTATTTCGTATATGTATATATATACTGTATATATATACATATACTGTATATATGTATATATATGTGTGTGTATATATATATATGTATATATATATATATATATATATATGTATGTATGTATGTATTTGTTTTCATGTTGTCTTCTCCATGAGATTGTAAGCTCTCTAGAGCAGTGACTCTCTTTTGCTTCGTTTTTGTACTCCAGGTCTTAGTTCAGTACCTGACACAGGTGCTTAATTTATTTGTTGAAGGTCACAGAAGTTTAATTCTAGAGGTAAGATTTGAACCCAGGGCATTTTACTATGAATCCTCAAACATTTTTTCAATCCTAAACTTTTCCTTCTCTATATCCTTTTCTTTGACTGTTTCATCTGCTGCCATGAGTTCATTATTATTTCTACGGGGATGTTTCCCAAATCTATATAGAATAATTGCTTCTGAATAGTAATACCATGTCATCAAAATCTACTAGACATTATTACTTGATGCCTCATAGGCACATCAAATTCAACATCCTCTTCCTGAGTTCCCAATTTTGGATGAAGATACCAACAGTCTTCTAGTCATCAATATTCATAACAACAAGCCATCTTTAACTTTTATTTTATCAACTGTCAACATTATTTTTATATTTTCCTCATATATGTTCTCTTGTCTTTACCTCTTTCTGCTTTGCATCTACATATTTCTCATCTTTTCTCTTTTCCTCATGTAATCATAAACTCAATTTAGTCCTTTATCATGTATTGGGACCAAGGTAATGGCCTGTTGTTTGATCTTCTGGTTTCCAATTTCTTTCTTTTCCAATCCATCTTCCATATAACTGCCCAAATAAGCTTCCTAAAGTACAGCATTGATGATGTTATCCCCCTGCACACAAAACTGATTTATTGTCTCTAAGAGCACAAAAAGAAACAGACTCCTTAGTATGTCCTTCAAGACCATTCTCAAACCAGGTCTATTCTGGCTTTCCAGATTTATTTCATATTATTCCCTTTTTATGCCCTCTACATCTGAGCCAAATTTGTTGTTTTCCAAGCTTCCATCTCTAAGATTACCTTCCATTTACATTTTACATGTCTTATTTATAAACAAATTATTTGTATATTATATGTGCATAGATATTTGCTTGCTGAATCCCTTTTATATTGTGAGCTCCTTGAGGTCAGAGATTTTTGCATTTTTTTAATCCCTAAAAACTTACTACAGGAGCTGATACTTCCTGACTGACTGAATGTGCATTTGCCCAAGTTATGATCATATTTATAATTCCTTTCTTCTTCATCCTTTAAGGTTCAGCTCAAGTTCACTCTTATCAGCTTCCTGATTTCTTTAGTTGTTAGGACATTCTTCTTGCTAAAATTATCTTTCGTTTCAATATTTAGTACTACAGAGTATTCTCCAGTAGAACATAAGAAGGTCTTTAAGGGCAGAAATTAGTTTTTGATATTCACATAGTAGCAATGATTCATATAGTAGATGCTTAATAAATACTTGTTGAATTGAATTCTCTCTAGGTTGGTGGGAAACATATGCTGTGTTTGTTTTACCACTGTATTTTGGTTGAGTAAGTAGGGATTGTAACTGAGTCATGTGTTGATTTAAAAATTTGTCTATTCATGAAGATCTGTCTTTGAAATTTTTTATTAGAGATTTATTATCCTTGTTAGAGTCATAAAATGCTATAAGATAATTAAAATTAAAGGCCTCTTAAAAAAGAAAAAACCTATCATTCAATCCATTGAGTTAATTCATCAAAATTTTTTTTATCTTGGATTGACATTGTAATGGACAATAAGTTGGGCCTAGAAATGAATTAGAATGAAAATAGTGGATTGAATTTGGAAAATTATGCAGCATTTAGAGTAATACTAAATTTCTTTCTGACACAAATCTCATATTTTTAGCATCAATATTTCTTTTGTGATCTTCCATGTCAAGAATCATAATTTTTAAAGAATCCAAATAGTAAGTGATACAAAAGGAATTGAAAGCTATGTATTGAGCGTAAGTTGACTTCTTCATATTACCAATGATGATTTGTGTATTAAAAATGGCATAAAACATATTCAAGAGACAGATAGTTGTAAAAGCATCAATCAACATGCACAATATGCAAAAGTGCCTATTGTGTGACAGAAACTGCTCTGTTTTAGAGATACAAAGACAAAAATTTATCAGTCCTGTCCTCAAGAAACTTACATTCTATTGAGGGAAATAATATCTATAAATATAGATATATACAAATGTATATGTAAGTTACTGTCCTTTAAGATATTATCTTTTCATATAGGAACACTTTAGTCCTGAAAGTATTACAAAAAATATTTATGTGTAAAGAAAAATAATTAAATCATCTGATAAATGATATAAGGGATTGCTTCTAGTAAGTGAACTATTTTATGCCTGAAATAATGGGCGAAAAAGACTTAAGTTTAATAAAAATTGCTAAAATATTTATGTGAATAAAAGCAGTTTTCAGATGGGATTTGAGCACTTTGGGACAGAAAATGAACTGTGGCATAAAGATTAAGAATCAAATTAGCTAATAAAAAACATAGGAGGATACACCCCCCCTGTACTTATGAATGGTTTGATGATTTAAAAGGGTTAGAAAAAATTGGAAAATAGAATATAAAGAGATTGGTTTCAAGAACACAATGTGAGAGGACCATATTAAAACCTGATAACAGGAGATTCAGAGCATTAAGTTTCCTTAACTCATTTTCATGTAAAAGTTTTAGAATTTGTGGTAAAAATCATGTAATTGGAGATTGAAGGATGATTAAATAATGATAGTTGATTTCTTAGGGGAAATTTGTGAATTACCTCATATGTGGAAAGTGAGTCATTGGGTACCAGGAGGCTTCAGTTTAAGCCACTGAAGTGTTGGTGTTGAGGCTGAAGGTATTTGGTGAACTTATTGAAGAACCTTGCAGGAAGACTGGGGGGGGGGGGGAGGGATAAAATCAGCTTTCCTGGAGCTTTTTGAAGAAGCTACCAGCAAGGAAATATTGACAAGACTAGCTTTGGATGCTAGTTCTTGATTGAATAATCATCTACTCTCACTGCACAATGCTTCAGTTTCAGTTATTGTTGCAGTAACTGTTCTGGAATAAGAGAGGTAAAATTTCTCAGAAATAACTATAATTCCTGCTTTAATTTGAAAGGGAGAACAATAAAAACAATAAAAACCATAAATAAATATAAAAAATAAAATATAATTAAATAAAAAACAATAAAGCAATTAAAAAACAAAAAGGGGAAATTTTTTTTGCAGTCGTTTTGTCGTATAGGAAGAAATTTAGAGATCTGAATGGAAGATGTAGAATCCTGGTTAGAGAAGCACAAGCAAGGCTTATTTGCCTTGCTCAGAGAATTAACTCAAGCTGTTTTCCATTGAAGTGTGATTGCTATAATTTGACTGGTTGATGCAGAATTCTAGAGAGTGACTATTTGCTTGGCCCAGGGAGAGCCAGTTTAATGAGCTTTGCAATTCTTTGACTTAAAGGTAACTCTAGGAAATTCAACAGTGTAAACATCTTCCAATCCTACTAAAATAGTGATTTTTAGTTAACACCTTGAAAATATCATATGTGTTCAAGAATAAAAGAGATTTGCTAGCTGGAGATAGTGAGAACCAATGGACAAACAACAGAGAAGAGGCCTTTTTGTGGTATAGTTGTCCCTAAATGGGCCTGCAATCCAGAATTGTGAATTAATGATAGCTGATAATAATAGTTAACATTTGTATAGTATCTATTCTGTGTTGGGTACTGTGCTAAGTGCTTTGCAATGATAATTTCCTTAGATTCTCACCACAATTTGGGAGGCACTATTACTATATTACTTTTATAGATGAGAAAATTGACTCTCCTCTTCTCAGACAGGATAATGAAAATAATAGTGAGCATTTATATATTCTTTAAGATCTACAAAGAACTTTACAAAAATCTCCCTTTGTCCTTGTAACAATGTTGGGAGATAAGTTTTATGATTATCCTCATTTACAAATGAAGAAAAGTTAGGCCCGCAGATGTAAATGATTTGCCCAGGTTTATATAACTAGTAAATATCTGAGGTTAGATTTGAAATTGTCTTTCTGGCTTTAGGTCCAGTACTCCATCCACTGTGCTCTTCAGCTCTCCCAAGATTCTTGTTTGTTTCTACTTTATCTAAAATATATTAAATATGTCAGAGCTTAAATGTGATTCAGATTTATGTGTGGATTATAATATATTTTATCATTCCTGAACTTGCTTTAAAATATAAACATTTATAATGTAATTATTTATTTTGCCTTATTGCACATAAATTATTACATTTATGGTCTAAACATGCCATTGTTTTGAATGACTGGTTTGTGTAAATGGAAGTTCATTGGTGGGGGCTCAAGAGCTAAAACGATGAACAAAAGAAGTGTATTTCTTCTACAATGAGGTTTACTCCTAGATCTCTGAGAGAATATGAAATTTTATTAATTGCTCTTTATCTAGAAATGTAGATGTATCGATGTGAGGGCAGGTTGGAGAAAGGCAATGATCCAAAACCATCTATGGGGAGTCAGTAGCTATTCAGATATCTTGTAAGATATTATGTAGGGAGTGGCAATCCCATACATCTTTTACCTATACAAGGGTGATTTTTGAAAGGGAAGATTTTAACACCTGAGAGGAAACAGGAAAGGCTTCATGTAGGAGATGTCAAGTGAGCTAAGTCTTGAAGAAAACAAGGACTTCTTGGAGGAAAGATGAGGAGGGAGAATATTCCAGGCATGAAGGAGAGCCAGTGGCATATCTGGGGACCAGTAAAAAGTCCAATTTGATAGAACTGTGGAGTAAGTGAAGGGGAATAATGCGTAATAAAACCAGAGAGGTTGATTGGGTACAGATTATACAGCCTGTATACAGAAGATAATGTATTTGTTTCCAAAAGTATTAGGGGGAAATTTGGAGTTTATTGAATAGGAAAGTGACATGGTCAGATCTGTTTTATGGGAAAATCACTGCCATCTGTATAATGGAGAGTAGAGAGAAACCTGAAGCAAGGAGACCAATTAGAAACTTATTTCAATACACCAGGTAAGAGATGATAAGGGCCTGACCCAGGGGATTCCCTGGATAGATTGGGAGGATTAGGAAAAAATTTCATTGATACCCCTAGCATGTTCAATGAGCTATAGACAGGTCTCCAGCCTGCTGGATTAATTATTTGTGGAGAAGTTATGGCAGAACCTGGACAAGATTTTCATAAGATCAGGAGGCATGTCAGCGTTGTGACCTTCCCTTTTGGAGGAAGTCCCCTTATAGGAGATCACACCTTCACTGATAGATTGAAATCTATATGTATATGGCTATGTACATATACATATAAGTATGCATATGTATAACTGATATATTTGCATGTTTAAATATAGAGAGGTAGGCCCTTACATCCATAAGGAGATGATATAATTTCAAAATATATTTATGTGCCATGCCTTGTGGCTTTCTGGCCACCAGGTAGGACAGAGCCTGAGTTGAATTGGATTATTTTCCTTCCCTAATTTCTGTAGGGGTTTCTTCTGAGTCCTTCTGCTGTGTTCTTTGCTGCATAATGAAGCCAGGTGTATCCTGTACTCAATTTTTATCCTTTTAACAGATTTGTTATTTGTCTTATGAAATATTTCTCCCTCTTTACACTGCTTTGTCCTAATCAGTCCCCAAAGAGAATGATCCTCCCTCACTGATGTTATCACACTCTCCCTGCTCCAGTTACTCATTCTCTTTTCCTCCCAATCTCATCTGTGCCTGTGAAAGATTTTCATCTTGCGGGCTACACACTGCTTCCCTTAGAAAAATTATGTTCTTTGGCCTGTCATTGCCTACATTTTCTCTTGGATCCTTGATTCTATTCTGTGCTTTCCCCCTCACTTTGAGATGTACTTTCCAGTGATTTATTACTTTAAATGATTTTTTTTTCATAATTGAATCCTCTGGTGTGACAAGTCCTATAAAAACTACAATTCTGCTCTGAGCAGCAGACATATTGAGGAAGGAAGGAGTAAGGGAGGATTGGATGGAGTAACAACAATATCTACTTTCCTAATAATTTTTACAGTGTACAGACCACTATCTATTTGGACCAGTTAGATTTGGAGGAAGGAGAATGGAGTATGTGACTTCTAGAAGTCTTAATTTTTGCAAGTCTTTTTGTCTTATAGTATGACTCTTTTGTTTGGCATTACTGGGAAATGTGTTTAGATAAATAAAATTTCCAGATGACTGATACTTAACTCTATAAGGAACATACTTTTGATTATTTTAACCATTTTTAAAAGTACAGACTACAAATTTTCCAATTCCTTCACATAAATTGTCTATCTATCTTCAGAGAAATATGAGAAAATACCTTCACTCTATACCTTGTCAGAAGTGGAATGTCATATATATTATCAGGCTTTTTAGATGTATTAATTAATTAATTAAAAAATTTACTGATTTTTTTTTTCCCTTCTCTTATTCCTTTCCCTCTTTCTTTAAGGAAATATTATTTGTTGTAAGAGATGGCTCTCTGGAAAAGGAAGGAAAAGGGATCTTGAGAGAAATTTTGGTAATATAAAAACAAAAGATATTATTAACATTAAAAAATAAAATTATAAAAATATTTTAATAACTGAGGACTATAATCATGAGCTTTATTTATTGTACTAGGTTGTAATATAATTTTTCCTCAGGAGCCACTGAAATTTATGTGATTTTTGGACTCTACATAGCCCAAGACTATTCTATCAGTGATGTATATTTTCTATAATTCTAGAGTTAATAGTTTCTTTCTTTACAGTTAGCTATTGCATATTTCTATTAGTGTCTTGCCTTTAGATATCATTCTTTCCTACTTTATCTGACTGTACTAGAAAGCTATACTTTCAGATTTGTTAGAATTGTGTATGATGTGTGACAGCAAGTAGGCTCCAAGTAAGTACTGAGGACTTCCGATGAGTGTATGCCTTTGTGGCATTAGTTTTGGCTGTGGACAGCTAATTTTTTATTTTCCATTTATTGATTGGTTTATTTGTTTATTTATTTATTTGTTTGTTTATTTATTTATTTTTACTCATGAGCTGGTTCTTGGCTGCATTTTGGATAGATGAGGTTGCTATTAAGTGTCCTCTGGATAAGTAAGATATTACAATTGTTATCATATATGATGAGGGTGAACCCTACATACTCAGCTCATGAATCAATATGTAAACCTTATTTGCTCTTTCTAAATGCTCCATTCAATTCTTATGTCAGTACTTTGGGAAATTCTTATCTCTTTGGCTTGTTGTCATCCCTCAAAAAGTTTGAGAAAGTAACTATATGACACCAACCTGTTTATTGTTACTAACTCCTCTCATAAGCACACAGTTCATAAAATTTAAAGGAGAAATGATTTTTTATAGATCAAAGAAAATAAATAATGCTTTAGAAAATAAGAATACCCAGGGGCAGCTAGGTGGTGCAGTAGATAGAGCACCAGTCCCGAAGTCAGGAGTTCAAATAAGACCTCAAACTCTTCCTACTTGTGTGACCTTGGACAACTGCCTCAGGGAAAAAAAAAAATCAAAATGTTGTTCCTGACCTCAGTCACTGTAAAAGACTAATCAATACTCCCAGTTTTTTATTTTCTAATTCCTTCTTTAGTTCTCAGTGCCTCGCCTTATCTTCTCCCTTTGTGATTATTATCCCTTTGTGATTATTATTATCTGTCAGCTGTTAAAATCAGTGTGGCTCATAAGGTATCTTTAACCCTTTGGTATAGAGAAATCTTTTTCTTATTCATGATCCTAAAAGAGGAATACTCAAGAGTTTTCCTGCCTTGTTAGAAGTTACAATTCTCCTTACATTAGAGCTCAAGTGAGTTGCTAGACAAGAAAGTTCTATGGTCTGGGATCTTTGCTTTGTAGAAAGATGTCAAACTCTGTTCTAGAGGCGTTAACTCAGGAGTCAAGAACCCATTTTATGTCTCTTGTGTATAAGTGGGTCTTTAGCCCAGACACCAAGTTGAGATATGGGAATTCTGAGAGTTTTTGGTCTCTTTGTCTTGTGCACCTAGCTTCTATTTTCCTTTCTGAGTGATCATTTGTCATCAATCTGGAAATTTTACAAATAATCTCAATTGCTCTCTAATTATTTCTGTTGTTCCTGTGAGTCACTCTCATGGGCAATTGGGTGTGATTATCCAAATTACCTAAGGCTGTTTCCTCCATCCATTTAGAATTATGGGTACCAGGATGGTACCCATTTATTCCCACAAATGCATAATCCCTTGAACATTTCATATATTAAGTGATTGGAGGGAGGAGATTAAAAAAAAGAAATAGTCCCTCTCTTATGATGAAGAGCATTGTTGATAATCAAATTATAGTGTCTTCACCCTAGTATGCAGTATGAACTCTCTGGAGCTGTTGTCAGGTACAAGGTGAATGAGGGCATGTTAGTCCTCTAGTACAGATATTTTCCCAATCCAATTCAAAAGATTTCACAGTTCCTGTCTCTGTAATAAGAAAGAAACTTTTTATTAAAATTGTTTTTATTCTGAACTAACCAGTCACCAGTGATAATGGGCATTGGCTATACAAGTAGAATAGAGAAAAAAGAATTCAACTGCAGATTAATAGCTTGCTTTTCTTTATTTAAATTCAACCTGCATTTTTCAAAGCTGTCCTGCTTATCAGTGCTTTTTTTCCTAGTCTTCCTTTAGTTATCTTCTCTGCATTTCTTAAGAAAATGTGTACACAACCCGGCTCTCTCTCTCCTCTCTCTCTCTCTCTCTCTCTCTCTCTCTCTCTCTCTCTCTCTCTCTCTCTCTCTCTCGTGTGTGCTCATATTCCTATCTCTTCACCCCAACATCCAATGGAATAAAATAAATAAAAATAAACAAGGAACTTGTAACAAATGCAGAGTCAAGGAAAACAAATTCCTACATTGTCTGTGTCTGAAAATGTATGTCTTATCCGAAGTCTTGAGTGCACCTCCCCTTTTCAAGACCAATGAGCATTTATGAAACTCTCAGTACTTTGCTAGGTTTTGGGGAAACAGAAAGTACAGTGAACTTTTCTTAAAGAGCTTACATTCTGTAAGGAGAGAAGGTCAAGAATATATTGTCATTTTCTCTTTTTGGAGCCAAAATGTTCAAAAATGTATGGTCAGAAAGGAATATGATGACCATATCTCCAGGACCTCAGACAAGACCTCTGAGAAAAGGAAGCTATGACTGTCTCTTCCTGGAGATATCAACTTTATGTTCAGCACCTGCTCAGCCATGCCTGGTGGTGGTAGTGGTGTGTGTGTGTGTGTGTGTGTGTGTGTGTGAGAGAGAGAGAGAGAGAGAGAGAGAGAGAGAGAGAGAGAGAGAGAGAGAGAGAGAGAGAGAGAGAGAGAGAGAGAGAGAGAGAGAAATTTTCTTTGCATAGTCCCAAAGCACTTTCTATTCCATTTTCACATGTCACTCAGCATTGAATCTGTGGATTTTGTCTCACAGAGAGCTGAACAGCTCCAGTGTTTGATCTTTGGCAAGGCAAACCAGAGTAAAGAGAATTGTTTTTGAACCAGTTTCCGACAAGTTCCCAATAGGGCAGTATTTAGGAATATACTTCTCCCTTTAGACACAGGTTACAAAAATCTCAAGTTAAGGACTTAATTAAAGTTTCTCAGTTTTGACTCCCTGTATTTATCTGCTTCTTCAGAAGATGCAT
Source organism: Sminthopsis crassicaudata (assembly GCF_048593235.1). Classification (NCBI taxonomy): domain Eukaryota; kingdom Metazoa; phylum Chordata; class Mammalia; order Dasyuromorphia; family Dasyuridae; genus Sminthopsis; species Sminthopsis crassicaudata. Next base: position 528,316,616 of record NC_133619.1, on the reverse strand, counting down.
GAATGTATGAAAAAATAGGGAATCAGGAGAAACTATATTCTTTGTGCCTCAGTGTCCCTATCTTGCTACCAAAAGAATGGTTCTCCTTTTCAGGGATATGGGGAATGTCACAGAATAACAGAGCTCCATGGGACCTTGGAGATCATCTAGTTCAATCTGCTCATTTTTATTGAGCAGGAAACTGCAATTTCTTTTATTTTATCTTCTTTTTTTTAACCTTCTATTTTACCAGATGATGAGACAGACCCAGATTTCCCACTGTGATACCCTATCTATACCTATTATCCGTTGGCAATACCCCATATTGTGAACTTCCACAGAAATCTGTGAGAGATAGTATGGTAGAGTGGAATAAGTACTGAATTCAGATCCAAAAGTTCATAGTCCGGATTCAACACTTATTAGCAATGTAACCTTAAAAAGATACTTTATCTTGTTCAACCCCAGTTGTCTCATCTGTGAAATAGGGAAAGTGGTATGTGAAGCTTCCTCTTGTTGAGCCATTTTATAGAGTAAAAATATTAGGAATGTCTCAGTCTTATCAGTAGCAAGTGGTAGAGCCATACATTGAACTCGGATCTGATCTTAATGAGGAAGCTATTGTAGGTGGCTCTTAAAAAACTTGAGTTTTCTCTAGAATAGCCCTTAGATTCATAATACTGTGGATAACAGGTCAGATTTCTAGCTGTTATGTTAAATTCCCACTGCTCCCCTACTGACACTCCTGTTTTGGAAGACATTAGAGATGCTAATATTGGGCAGAGGACAAAAGAAAGGTGTCCATGTCTCCAATTCCCATTAGATGGGCTATTTTAGAAACCTGGAGCAAGTCGGGTAAGGACAGATCACTCCCTCAAATCAATAACTACACCCCAGGCTGAGAGAGATAGAATGGTTTATTTATGTGTACTGTGATTTATAGTGCATGTTCAGGGCCTCTGTTTGTGGTCACATGGGCAGAGATAACACTGAGTGCTGAATTATTAAAACCACAAGGGACTTCCTTCCTCTGCGTCTCCCCTCCTTTGCTGATACAGTGAAAGTAGAAGGCAAAGGTAGCCCGAGCTGTGGTCTGGAACCATTTCTCCAAGGTCTTTAATTTCAATGTGGCTCCTAACTCTCAAGGTGATCATAAAATGTTGGGCACAAATATACATGTTTTATTTGCAAAATTGAGCCATGTTTTATTCACCTGAGGGTAAATTGAAAGGAATCTTGAGGTACCTTGTCAGGAGAAGAGTCTTTCTTGTAATGTAATTATTTTATCATTTATTTGTATTAATAAGGAAGGAACATGGCTATATGGACCAAATTATGATTCAAGAGGATAATTAAAGGATTAGACAGTTGGGACCAGGATGAGCCAAACTGGACTGGATGTAGAGGAAGCAGTCCTAGGGACTTGATGGCTGATAATCAAGCAAAACTCAAGCTGCAGGTAGGGGTAGTTTTGACCTGGAAGTACAGCCAAGGTATAAGGAAGCAGACTGCAGGTACTGGAGCATGTGGCTACTGGAAGCCTGGGATCTTGGTACTATCATCACTTCCGACTACCCTCTAGCAAATGGGTGGAAGAGCTGCACTAATGAGGAGGATGGATTTCATGTACTACGTCTCCTCTTCAGGTTTCAAACTTTCTAATCAATCAACTAACAAGCAAGCATTATTTTTAATGAAAAAAATTTTTTACACAAAAACAAAGTAAAATGGATATTTCCATATTCATTTGTTGTTTAATTATTTTCCAGTCGTGTCTGACACTTTGTGACCCCTTTTTGGAGTTTATTAGTAAAGATATTGGAGTGGTTTGCTGTTTCCTTCTCCATTTCATTTTACAAATAAGGAAACTGAGGAAAACAAAGTTAAGTGACTTGCCCAGAACCATACAACTAGTGAATATCTGAGATTGTTTTTGAATTGAGATTTTTTTTTTTTTTTACTCCAGGCCTGGCACTTTTATCAACTGAGTCACCTCATTACCCTCCATATTCATAGTGAAACATAAAATGAAGATTGTATATGAAATTGCAGATCTATATCACATTATAACTTATTTTTCTTTTAAAGTATATAGTTAGATCAAATTGTAGTTTTCAGGATATCCTGATTTTCTGTTCTTCTTTATCTTCCTTTTGTTCTTTGCATTTAAAAATTACAATTTGCTGGGCAGGGTGATATACACCAAAGCTTTTAAAATGTGGGTTGTGACCCATATGGGATTGAAAAATTGAATGTGGGGTGTGTGAAACATTTGGAAACAGTAGAAAATTTCTGAATGCACCAATCAAAATTTAATTCAAATCAAACCCATAATGAATCCGAGGTGTTTCTGGCAACACTTGCCTATTGCATCATTCACTGCAACCTTAGTTCTGAACACACAATATACACATTTCCCATTGTGCTTGCACGAATGCTGCCAGAAACACTTCAGCTTGAATCTAAGATAAGGTCACATAAGATGTTTTGGGGGGCAAAAATAGGTCATGGGTGGAAAAAGTTCAGGAAGCCCTGTATATGGCTATAATCCCTGCTACTAGAATAAGACTGGTGGATCACTTGAATTTGGGAATTCTTAGCTGCAGTGGGGTAATGCTGATTGAGGATATATTCTAATTCTGGTTGTTTTTGTTGTTTTTTTCTTCATTCTCAAAGAGGACCATGACATCAGGGAGGTGATGCCATGACATGCAAAGTGAATTGGATTTAAGTGAGGGATGATTGTTCAAGGTCACCCAATTCATTTTCCCCTCCATTGCCATCTCTCTATTCATTGACAAAATATAAATCAAGACAACTGGAGAAGTCTCTGGATGAAATGGGAGACGTTGACCTTTTTAAGCTAGTGAGTTCAACAAGTCTCAGTACCTATATGGGAAAACCTTGGAGCAGGACCTCCCTGATTAAAGAACACTTAAAGAGGGAAAAATGGACTTTAGTTGGAAACCCAGCAGATCAAGGCACCTGATCCCTACTGGGGTTGGGCCTAAGAATGGTTGCTACATGTCCTTTCTAGGTGAGATAGGAAGACCCAGTCTCAAACAAACAACTAGGATGACACAACTTTTTTTTCATTCTTTTCTTTTCTTTCTTTTTTCTTTTTCTTTTTTTTTTTTGTTACTCTATTCCTGGTTCCCCTTGCGTCCTCTTCTTCCCCCATTGGAAAAAAAATTATAATAAAATCTAAGCAAAGTAGCAAAAGTGGATAGTCATGCAAAATAAATTCCTACATTGGCTAAAATGTATGTTTCATTTTGTATTTTGAGCAAATCTTTTGTGTTAAGATCAACAAGCACTTATTTAAGGCCAGACTATGTTCTAAGTATAGGGAAAACAAAAACAATAATAAAACACTTTCTATCCCCAGAAAGGATAATCAATAGAAAACTGAAAGAACTCAAGCCCTGGAAAGTCTGGAATCTGTCTCAGTAAGTTTCTTTTCACCCTTTAAGTATAACCAGTGGCTGGATTTCTGTCCCATAAGTTATTCAATAGAGAGCCATCACCTTTATTTTGAGAACCGAGATCTGGAATACAAAAACTGAACCAAGAACATTACATTTGGCACAAGAACATTACAGAAGACCTCAAAGTAGCAGTGTTTTTGGCAACCCTCTGAAATGTATTTCCTTTAAAAATCCCCAGGACCAGATGGATTCACATGTGAATTCTACCAAACATTTAAAGAACAATTAGTCCCAATGTTATATAAACTATTTGAAAAAATAGGGGATGAAGGAATCCTACCAAACTCCTTTTATGACACAGACATGGTACTGATACCTAAACCAGGTCGATCAAAAACTGAAAAAGAAAATTATAGACCAATTTCCTTAATGAATATTGATGCTAAAATATTAAATAAGATATTAGCAAAAATACTTCAGAAAATCATCCCCAGGATAATACACTATGATCAAGTAGGATTTATACCAGGAATGCAGGGCTGGTTTAATATTAGGAAAACTATTAGTATAATTGACCATATTAATAATAAATTAATAAAAACCATATGATCATCTCAATAGATGCAGAAAAAGCATTTGATAAAATACATACTAAAAACACTTGAGAGTATAGGAATAAATGGACTATTCCTTAATATAGTCAGGAGCATATATTTAAGAACGTCAGTAAGCATCATATGTAATGGCAATAAACTGCAACCTTTCCCAGTAAGATCAGGAGTGAAACAAGGTTGCCCACTATCACCATTACTATTCAATATTATATTAGAAATGCTAGCCTCGGCAATGAGTTGAGAAAGAGATTAAAGGAATAAGAGTAGATAATGAGGAAATCAAACTGTAACTCTTTGCAGATGCTATGATGGTATACTTAGAGAACCCCAGAGATTCTAATAAAAAGTTATTAGAAATAATTCACAACTTTAGCAAAGTTGCTGGATACAAAATAAATCCACATAAATCCTCAGCATTTTTATACATCACCAACAAAATGCAACAGCAAGAGATACAAAGAGAAATTCCATTCAAAACAAATGTCCATATAAAATATTTGTGAATCCATCTACCAAAGAAAAGTCAGGAATTATATGAGAAAAATTACAAAACACTTGTCACAAAAATAAAGTCAGATTTTAATAATTGGAAAGACATTCAGTGCTCTTGGATAGGCCGAGCGAATATAATAAAGATGACAATACTCCCCAAACTAATCTATTTAGTGCTATACCAATCAGACTCCCAAGAAACTATTTTAATGACCTAGAAAAAATAACAACAAAATTCATATTGAAGAATAAAAGGTCAAGAATTTCAAGGGAATTAATGAAAAAAAAAATCAGATGAAGGTGGTCTAGCTGTACCTGATCTAAAGCTATATTATAAAACAGCAGTCACCAAAACCATTTGGTATTGGCTAAGAAATAGACCAGTTGATCAGTGGAACAGATTAGGTACACAGGACAAAACAGGGCACAACTATAGCAATCTAGTGTTTGACAAACCCAAAGATATGAACATTTGGGATAAGAATTCATTATTTGACAAAAAACTGTTGGGAAAACTGGAAATGTGTGGCAGAAATTAGATATGGATCCACATTTAACACCATATACCAAGATAAGATCAAAATGGGTCCATGATTTCGGCATAAAGAATGAGATAATAAATAGATTAGAGGAACAGAGGATAATCTACCTCTCAGACCTATGGAGGACAAAGGAATTTATGAACAAAGGAGAATTAGAGATCATTATTGATCACAAAATAGAAGATTTTGATTACATCAAATTAAAAAGCTTTTGTACAAATAAAACTAATGCAAATAAGATCAGGAGGGAAGTAACAAATTGGGAAAATATTTTTACAGTTAAAGGTTCTGATAAAGGTCTCATTTTCAAAAAATATAGAGAACTGACCCTAATTTATAAGAAATCAAACCATTCTCCAATTGATAAATGGTCAAAGTATATGAACAGACAATTTTCAGATGATGAAATTGAAATTATATCCACTCACATGAAAGAGTGTTCCAAATCACTACTGATCAGAGAAATGCAAATTAAGACAACTCTGAGATACCATTACACACCTGTCAGATTGGCGAAGATGACAGGAACAAATAATGATGAATGTTGGAGGGGCTGTGGGAAAACTGGGACACTGATACATTGTTGGTGGAGTTGTGAAAGAATCCAGCCATTCTGGAGAGCAATTTGGAACTATGCCCAAAAAGTTACCAAACTCTGCATACCCTTTGATCCAGCAGTGCTACTACTGGGCTTATATTCCAAAGAGATCTTAAAGAAGGGAAAGGGACCTGTATGTGCCAAAATGTTTGTGGCAGCTCTTTTCGTAGTGGCTAGAAACTGGAAGTTGAATGGATGTCCATCAATTGGAGAATGGTTGGGTAAATTGTGGTATATGAATGTTATGGAATATTATTGCTCTGTAAGAAATGACCAGCAGGAGGAATACAGAGAGGCTTGGAGAGACTTACATCAACTGATGCTGAGTGAAACGAGCAGAACCATAAGATTGCTGTACACTTCAATGTTGTATGAAGATATATTCTGATGGAAGTGGATATCTTCAACATAAAGAAGATCCAACTCACTTCCAGTTGATCAATGATGGACAGAAATAACTACACCCAGAGAAGGAACACTGGGAAGTGAATGTAAACTGTTAGCACTACTGTCTTTCTACCCAGGTTACTTATACCTTCGGAATCTAATACTTAAGGTGCAACAAGAAAATTGGATTTACACACATATATTGTACCTAGGTTATACTGTAACACATTTAATATGTATGGGATTGCCTGTTATCTAGGGGAGGGAGGGAAAAAAAAAAAAAAAAGAAATGTATTTCCTTTATATGTACACACAGCCACCTTCATTTCCCCAAACTCCCAAGTCAGGAAGATCCAGGTTCAAAAGTTGCTTCTGATATATACTAATTGGGAGATCCTGGGAACTTCAGAATACTCTCTGAAGCTATAAATTATAGGATTTGCATTGGCAGGGAGTTCACTTCTGTAGAATCTCTTGTGTCTATAACCCAGATACAGAGTTGGGTCAGGATCTATCAGAGAGTGGTTAAGGAGAGGGAGAGCACAATGAGAGAGATAGGCAGAAAGAGAAATATAGAGATACAGAGAGAGCATCTTCTTGAAAGCGTGCAAACTCAAGTTGGAGTTGATTTTATTTGCTTTTGCTAAATCACTTAGGCAAAGCAAAACAGTTGTGGGATCGATTTTCTTTTGCCAGGGAGGACAAGAGGAGAAATGAAAATGATATTCATTTAGATTTGGTTTTGATGTGGCAATTGCTTATTAAACAAATGTAGGTATAATGTAACAGAAAGCATGTTTCATGAGAAGGTCAGAAAACTTGAGTTCTAGTTCTAGCATTAATGCCAATCCAGATTCTATCTGAATTCACAGATTTGGAGTTGAAAGAAATGTTGGAGGTCATCCAGTTGAAACCTCTCATTTGATAGCTGAGGAAACTAAAGCTAAAAGCTGAAGTAATTTTCCCAAGATCTCTTCCTCTCCTTCCTTCCTCCCTTCCTCCCTCCCTCCCTCCCTTCCTTCCTTCTTATCTTCCTCCCTTCTTCCTTCCCTCCTTGCTCCTTTTCTCCCTTCTTCCCTTCCTCCCTTCCTTCCTGAATCATCTTGTTGTTGAAAAGAGCCAAGTCCATTAGATCATCTTTTGTTGTTGTTCTCTTGGTTCTACTCACTTTATTTAGCATTAGTTCATGTAAGTCTCTCCAGGCCTCTCTGAAATCATCCTGCTAATTGTTTCTTATAGAGCAATAATATTCCATAACATTCACATACCATAATTTATTCAACCATTCTCCAAATAATGGGCAAGCACTGAATTTCCAGTTCCTTGCCACTACAAAAAGGGCTGCCACAAACATTTTTGCACATGTAGGAATTTTTTTCTTTTTTATGATCTCTTTGGGATACAGCCCCAGCCACTTTCAAAAACTAAGGTCACTTTCAAAAAAGAGAATAATGTTTAAAAAAAGGAAGTTCAGAAATTTTGAATTAATTTGGATGTAGCATCTGGAACCTGAGAGATGTGTTCTGTTCTCTAGAGAGATTCCCCCACAATGCCTTTTGGTCTATGTGGAGGGAGGCTCATTAACCAGGAAGATTATGGGCTGCTTTTAGATGACACACCTGTCCCTTGTAATCATGGCTGCAAATACTTGAGAGCCTGATCATAAACATACTTTCATAATACTAGCAGAGGTTAGTGAGTGATAATTTCTTTATTCAGTGGTAAAACCTTGGTTTAGAGTACATGGCACTCTAGTACATAGTAGCATTTTCTGCTATTCATATTCTTAAAATATTCTTAAAGCTACATAATGGATTACTTTGAACTTTGAGTTTGTTCAGATCCTGTTGCAAGCTCTCTTCAGTTTCCCAGCCAGTTGGACTATTACTCAAAATTTTAGCATTTGCCCATCTCACACTGCAGTTGTCTTTTCTATCCTGACATTAAATGAACTACCATTTAAATGCTGAAATTTCAAAAACATCAAGAAGATTTACAATGTCTTAGCTGATGATTTTAATTGTAACCTAGAGATCTGAGCCTACAACAGTGGATTAATTTGATAATTCCTTTCAAATCAAAAGGGTTACACTCACGTGGACAGCAAATTTTGAGCTATCACACACAAAAAAGTTGAATCTTGAAAACTCTTGAAGAATAAATATGGAAGCGATTCAAGGCCAGAGCACCTAGAAGGAAGAATGGACAGTGGAGAAAAAAAGTTCCAGAAAAGGATAAAGCCTGAGGAGTCACTTTCACTTTTTCCTGTTAAATTGTGTGTGGGCTAAGTATTTATTCATTCCTCTTTTGGAACTACTAGATAATTTTAGTTGAGTTATATTTTTTCTATTTACACAGTTGGAATAATTTTGTATTGTTTTCCTCGGTTCGGCTTACTTTGCATTAATTCATGTGTCCTCTCATGTTTCTCTGAATTCATCACATTCATCATTTTTTCCAGTCCAACAATATTTTGAGACATTCGTGTGCTAAAACTTGCTTAGCTAGTCCTTAATTGACCCCGCCCAGTCAATTTTTTTTCAGTATCAACTCCAGAGCAATTGTATTGATAGAGAAAATTTACTTTCTACCTATCTCTTATTCTAGTGAAATCAAATGTCTGGAAAAAACCTCCTAAGTGTTGTGTCAGAAATGCTCACATAACATAAAGGGCCTAGAAGAGTGTGTTTGTGTGTGTGTTTGTGTGTTTTTGTGTGTGTGTGTGTGTGTGTGGTGGGGCCTGACATATATGTAGACTCCACCAACTTACTGCTGCATGAGGTTACCTCTCCATGTGAAGGATGCTAGAGATTTTACTTCTGGGAAAATGATGACAGGTAAAGTAAGTTCCTTGTAGATACCATGCATCATGTGTAGACATTCCATAACTGGTTCCATTCAGCTGAATACATAGTGAAAGAGAAACTCTTCAGGTATTAAAAAAAGGCCTGCCAACATTAGCTCTATTCTATTTTGCTTCAGTACCTCTTGGGAGACTCTTTTTTTCACTGTGAGAGATGTTAAAGGGAGGTCTTAAGGTCTTCTCCTCTCTGGGACCATGTGTCCACAAGAAACAGACCTCTGTCCTTGTCTTTTTTGTTTATTTTTTTCTCCATCCGAAGTAAAGGGACTGGAGACCATTGACTTAGTAAGTTTGAAAGGTCATCAGGGAGAATTTTGTTGTCCCAGGGTTCTAAAGTCTGGGTTCAAGCCAGTGCAACATCAGTGCCCTCATGGAGAAAGGAAAGACTTTGGGAGTGACCTTTGAGATTCCGGTCTAGTACATGGACTCAGATATCAGTCATGCCATATATAAACAGGAGCTTGGTGGGACCAATATTATGTAGCAAGTATGTCTTCTGAGATGTTATGGGAGTGGGGGGGCAGTTTGTGCATTTTTTCTGGCAATATCTTTAAAGTCAGTATCCTTTTATAAAAAAAAAATTCAGCATTATGTTGGGTAAACAGAACTAGTGTGCTAACAATTGGCAACTAACATTGCTGGTGGGAACACAGCTACCGTGTTTCCCCGATAATAAGACACTGTCTTATTATTTTTTTGGGACTAAAAAACACCAGAGGGCTTATTTTCAGGGGAGGGCTTATTTTATCCTCCATCATGCCCCTTTTATCCTCCATCATGCCCATTTTAGCCTCCATCATGCCCCTTTTATCCTCCATCATGCCCATTTTAGCCTCCATCATGCCCCTTTTAGCCTCCATCATGCCCCCTGAGTGCTTATTTTATTCTCCATCGCTTACTGAACTTACCGAGTTTTTAGATGGTCCTGTCTCAGCTCTACTCCGCGGTGCTGCTCTCAGTAGCGCCAGCAAGCAAATCACCAGGGAAGAAGAGGATGACGCGCTCACTGCTGCAGCTCTGATTGGATGCAGCTCGGAGCGCGACGTGCGTTTCACCCGGGAGGGGAGGGCGGCGCTGCTTACTGAAGGTACCGCTACGCAGCATATAGCGCAGGGGATCACCATGATGACCGTTTTCATAGTAAGTTCGATAGGGCTTATTTTCGGGGGAGGGCTTATTTTAGCGGAATATTAAAGAGTATGTGGGTGTCTTATTTTCAGGATAGGTCTTATTATCGGGGAAACACGGTAGAATGACCTTGAGCCAATGATGGTAAATAAAGACGTCTCAATCTCTCTGGGTTATTCCCTGGAACCTTTAGGGATAATGATAGAGAGAGTCCAGAACACACACACACACACACATACACACCCCAAAAGGTATATATATCACTGTATGTATATCACACTTATATATACATACATACATACATATACACAAGTGTATGTCTACGCAAGCATGTGTGTACTCTTTGACCCTTCTCTACTATTGCCAGGGTGCTGTTTCTCAAAGTTCTAGGGGTCAACCCTAATTCTTCTATTAACTATTTTCTAATTTTTCTTTTAACTGCCATCGACTCAAGGCTCCTTTCCCATACATACATTCATAGAAACACATGAACGTACATATACAAACTAAAGTGAATTGAATTTTTTGACTTGTTGGGTGGTGAGAATTTTATATTCATTTCATTCAGTTAAATTCTACTGACATTTATTTATTTGTTTAGTATTTTATTCCCCCCCCCCAATTACATATAAAACAGTTTTTTTTAACATTTATTTTTAAAACTTTTGAGTTCCAAATTATCTTCTTTCTCCATTCCCATTCCTCAGGGAATCTTTGTACCTCCTTTTCCATTTGGCCAAATTTATTTTTTAAGTCATTCTTTTCCTCATTACCTTTTTGTAATTCCTTTTGCATCACTCTCATTTCTCTTCCCAATTTTTCTTCTACCTCTCTTTCTTGATTTTCAAAATCACTTTTGAGCTCTTCCATAATCTGAGACCAGTTCTTATTTTTCGTGAAGGCTTTGGATGTAGGAACTTTGACTTTGTTAATCTCTTCTGAATGTGTGTTTTGATCTTCTTTGTCACCATAGTAACTTTCTATGCTTAGAGTCTTTTTCTGTTGTTTGCTTATTTTCCAGGATGAAGAGTGCATTGTCCCATGTTTCAGGGATTTTGTGTTTTCAGAAATCCTTCTGGGAACCTGTAAGTTTTCAGTTCTTTTAAGGTGATCTGATCCAAAGAGAGGTGTGTTTATTACTGTCCTGGCCTATTCTCTCATTTGTGAGTGACCCCAAGTACTTTTTTCTGTCCTGGAACTGTGAGGAGGATCCCAGCTTCGCTATGGCTGCAAACTCTGCTTTCCTACTGCTTTTATTTCACTCTGGGACTGTGAGCCAGTACTGCATCCTAGATCTGAGTATGTGGAAAGTAAGATTTCTGTCTCAGTGCTAGCAAAGAGACTTCTGTAATGTCCTTCTGACCTGCTGTTTGATTCCATTACCATCTGTGGCCTCAGACCCCCAGAAGCTGCTGCTCCTGCTGCTACCATTGCTGATTCAGTGACTCCCAAAATCTGCTCCTGCTTTGCTTGGGCTTTCCTTATATACCCTAGTGGACAAACCTTTCCTGCTGCCTTTAAAATTTGTCTCTGGTGTCTGTGAGCTGAGAGGTCTGGACACTTGCATTGCTGCCAGTGATTCAGAGACCTCAGGCCTGCTCCTGGTTTTCTTGGGTCAGGACTGTGCTAGCCCAGCCTGTTCTAAGATTGTGCTTTACTCCAACCCTGAAGCAATAGATTTTTCCTGCTGACATTCTAAATTGTCTTTTGCTGCAAAACTGTTTCATTCCATATTTTGGTGGGTTCTGGTATTTGGAGAGGTTTGGGGGACAGCTTGGAAAGTCCCTGTCTACTTTGCTATCTTGCCTCTTTCTCGCTAAAATTTATTAAATATCCCTATTTAAATATCCCACAGTTCTAGGTAGTGGATGAGGGAAAGAATAGAGAGTGAGATACAAAAATGAATAAAACAGGATTCATGCTCTCAGAGACTCACTTAACCACATCTCAGTTCATTATTGATTCCTCAATAGGCATGATGATGACCCTAGAGATGACCCACTATTATATGCTATGACACAAACTCTTTCAGGGTCCTAACAATTTGCGTCTCTCTGCCCATTTTAATGGAAAAACTCTGTTTCTTCACAGATAGATTTTAATAGTTTTTCTTGCACAAAAGTTTCTTTTTTGCCTCTTTTAGTCAATAAATTTCTGACATCATAAAGGGGGCATATTCATGCTTTGCAAATTGATTTAATTCTTTCTTTTTATACCAAAGGTTTTCAAATTTTTTATGTTATTGATCATTGTCAGTCTAGTAAAGCCTATAAATCCTTTCTCAAAATAAAAATTTAAATACTTAAAATAAATTATCTTAGATTACAAACTAACCTAATTATATTGAAATACAGTTATCAAAATATACAAATAAAAAGTTAATGAACCCAAGGACAAGAACCACTGATTTATATACAAAAGTTCCTTTTCTACTCCAAAAGTTAATTTTCAGTTCCCCCCCTTTGAAACCAAAATGCCCATATATGACAAAAGTAGTGCTTAATGCTAATAAATGCAGCAAACTCCAAGTTTTCTTTGTTTATTCCTTGCCTTACAATCTCTTCCTTTCCATGGCTTATTTTGATATTTAGCTGGTTTAGGAAAACTTAATCCTCAATATATGTTTTTCCCCACTTTCCTACCAACAAGTTTCTACTGCTTTTTGTTGCTATCTTTCCTCCTCACATTCTTTCTGTAGTATGTTATAGAGTTTATAATCAGAAGACCTAGGTTTATTTCAAGTTCTGACACTTATTAGCTATGTGACCAATTCTATCACTCAAACTTTCTGGGCCTCAGTTTCCCTTTCTGTAAACAAGGGATAATAATGTTTGTTCTACCTTCTTCAGAGCTTTATAAGTCATTATAAAAAATCTACACATATAAATATAGAAATATATTTAATATGATTATACATGTATAACCTGTATCAGATTGCTTGCCCTTTTGGGGAATGGGGGGGGTGAAAGGAGGGAGAAAAAAAAAAAGTAGAAATCAAAATCTAATCCATATATGCTAAGCATGGTCTGAGGGAATGGGGAAGAGAAAGTCACAAAGATAGACACAATCCTTGCCCTAGATTAATTTATATTCTAGTGGGGATTTTAAATATCCCAGGTATCTAAGAAATAGGTTATAAAGCTTTTTATAATTTGAAGAACACCAGCACTGTTAAGCCCAGAGTTTCTACGTTCTTAGGAGACCACTGAATTTTGGTAAACACAGATTACCAAATAAATGAACGGTATTAGTAAAAATTGTGTTGCTATATATTATAACATTGAGATCATGATGATGAGGAGAACCCCAAAACATTCTCTCTTCTCTTCTCTTCTCTTCTCTTCTCTTCTCTTCTCTTCTCTTCTCTTCTCTTCTCTTCTCTTCTCTTCTCTTCTCTTCTCTTCTCTTCTCTTCTCTCTTCTCTTCTCTTCTTCTCTTCTCTTCTCTTCTCTTCTCTTCTCTTCTCTTCTCTTCTCTTCTCTTCTCTTCTCTTCTCTTCTCTTCTCTTCTCTCTTCTCTTCTCTTCTTCTCTTCTCTTCTCTTCTCTTCTCTTCTCTTCTCTTCTCTTCTCTTCTGTTCTGTTCTGTTCTGTTCTGTTCTGTTCTGTTCTGTTCTGTTCTGTTCTGTTCTGTTCTCTCTCTCTCTCTCTCTCTCTCTCTCTCTCTCTCTCTCTCTCTCTCTCTCTCTCTCTGTCTCACTTTGGGGGAAAAGCTTGGAAAACTCCCTCAGAGAAGCTCTCTCCTGAGAGACCCGCCCCAGGGAATCAAGATAAAGTGGTTTCATTCTGTTATCTGGGTGGATCTAGTTGAGTCCAGAACCATTCCTCCTTAGCTTGAGCTGGAGATCTAGATATCGACTGAGTTGGAGATCAGTCCAGGGACACTCATACAACTGGAAGATTCTCTATTCTGATTCCAGCTCAAACTGCTCTCAGCCCTCCAAAAAAGCTACTCATATAACAAGCTTCCTTCAGCTCAACTCCTTGCAGAGAGGGCAAAATCTTGCCAGGCCAAGGGACTTCCCTTGGCATAGCTGCCTGCGATGGACTCTTTGTGTTAACCTCTCTTTGTCTCTTTCACACATTTCCCTAACAGGATTTTACCCTTCTTTACCTCTTTATCGGGATTTCTCTGCTAAAAACTTTCTCTTTAACTGCTAGAGGATTTCTCTGCTTTACTTCTCTATCGGTAGCTGCCACTAAGGAAGTCAGTCTGCAAAAGCTGACTTCTCAGTTCTAATAATAAACTTCTTTTGCCAGTTTAACTTTTCGGGTTCGGAAGTTCATTTATGAAGGACCTGCGTTGAGCAGAAGGGGTTCCCACAACTCCCTGCCCTGTGCTGAACCTCATCATTTTTGGCTCCCTGACTGGGAATTGAGGGAGCTGAACCTCATCGTTGGTAAGGATTGAAAATTCCCTTTTCACCCTACCTCTTCACCCACCATGATCATCTAGCTTCTACCTGAATACATTAGTTATATTTATATATTGCATTAAATCCTTTATTCTCACACTACCTTTGGATACCAGAGACACATGGCACTACTCACTATATTTTTATTTTTTCTGTATCAGGAAATGGTTTTGTGTATTGAGCTTCTTTTTGCAAAGAAATCAAATGAAACCCCTTTCTTCCCATCTCCATAGAGCTCTTTAAACTGTTTACTATCTTCAAAAGGAATTATCATAGACTAGGAAAAGGGACAGGCTTGGGAAGGAAGAAAAGAATCTGATCAGGATCTTTGCTTAAGCTATTTATATTGTCTTCTCTTAAACTTTAAATACCACCTTCATTAGCCAAATCGATTACTATTGTATTCTTACAAATATACAGATAAGGACAGCAATCCAGAGCACTATAGTCAATCCCCATTTTATGATAACATTTTACATTAGATATTTTTATTACATGACATCATAGATCTCAGATCTTTATCTCATTTGAGTTTCCCAACAATCTTGTGAAGGAAGTGGGGCTATTATTCACATCTTACAATTGAAAAGATTAAGATTCATAAAAGCTAAATGACTCATACAGGGATAATACCAGTAAGTGACAAATGCAGTCTTTTTGACTTATAATCCAAGTTTTCTTCTGATGATTCCATGCTTTCACTCTTGACAAAAGTGTGTTTCTCAGTTCTAGTTCTATCTTCTCTCCCACTTGTACGATATAGATTTGGTCCATTTTTATAGTTGAGATAGATGGTAAAGTCATGCTTCCTCCTGTGAATGGCACAGCTGGATCTTTCTTGGGACTTCATTTCATTGAATCAGGCCAGGAGGGCAGCATGACTGGGGACTCTGTAATATTGTGATTCTGAAATATATTAGCAACAGTTGTAAGATCTGTTTTTTCTCCAATACAATTGGCTAGACTCCTATTAAATTAAGCCACTTGCAAAGAAATAATAGACCTCATCCTTCAAAGTTAATGTGAGCCTGGTACTCACAAAGAATACTGGAGCTCACCTAAGTCCTCACTTTTGCAGACTGGCCCGATGCTACTTCCTTAACAATGAAGCATATTATTTGGTAGATCATATAGTTCAACATCTACCGATATATGTGTACCCTTTGTAATTTTTGACATAAATCTAAGGGATTTAGAACTAGAAGAGACTTAAACATCATTAAACATCATTAAACCTCTAAACAATACATATCTCCCCTCACCCCCACATCTGGCATAAAATCATAGAACTTAGAACAGAAGAATCATTGATTAATGATCAACTTATCCAAGCCTTTTATTCTCCAACTGAAGAAACTGAGGTAAAGAGATGTGTAGACTTTCCAAAGGTCACACAGCCCTAAAGTGGAATAGCAGGTATGTTCTAACTCAGTATATTAATGTACCAAGAAGTGGGAATATTGACCTTACTTTTGGAAGACTTCCAAAGATAAGAAAGCCCATATCTCCACAAGTATCTTGTTCCTCTTTAAGGCAGCTTTAATTTGCATTTTTTTCCTTTTCTGAAAGACGGCATGCTGCTCCTTCTTTGACAATGAAACAATCATAGAATCTATGTGTCTTCCACCCACAGCTCCTGGTTCTCCTCTTGAGTCATCTAAAATTCAGTAAAATCCAACAAATATTTTTAAAGTGCGTACTATTTATAAGACATGCTTTTACTAAAATTCCATGTACTGCTTTATTGTGGTTTCTTGAAGGCTTTGCCAGCAGAGTTTGTAATTAGGCAGGTCTTACTTATTAAGCTGGAAAGACTTTAAATGCGAACCTGGTGATGGACTCTATATATTCTCTGATAGTCAGCCTCTCTAAGTTCGGAGAATCATGGTCTAATGGACTGGTTTCTGGACATGGAGTCAGGAGGATGCATGTTTAGATACCATTTCTGACACTGACTAGCTCTGTAACCCTGAAAAAAGTCATAAACACGCTGAGATTAAATTTCCTCCTCTGTAAAATGAAGAGACAGCCTCTAAAGACTCTTTTAGTTCTAAATCTGTAATTTTATGACCTGGTCACTCACAAAGTAATTAATATTGTAATCATAGCCACTCTCTTGGTTACAACTGAATTGGGTTGGTGGAAAGAATACTTATGTGAACAAAATTATAGATCTAAAAAGCTAGGAAATGTTGACATGTGCAAAACATCGTGCAGGAGTC
This sequence comes from Sminthopsis crassicaudata, assembly GCF_048593235.1. NCBI lineage: Eukaryota > Metazoa > Chordata > Mammalia > Dasyuromorphia > Dasyuridae > Sminthopsis > Sminthopsis crassicaudata. Next base: position 528,299,950 of record NC_133619.1, on the reverse strand, counting down.
ACAGAGATAAAAAATGGTACAGCATTAAGCTTACCATCTAACTAATGTACAAATAAAGAGAATTACAAAGTAGAATATGGTAAAGACAAAGTCAGTCTGTCAGCTAGCATTTAAGTGCTGCCAGGCATCGTATTAGGTGCTGGACATACAAAGAAAGCCAAAGCACCAACAACCAAAAGTCAGTCTCAACTCTTTAGTGTAGCAGAAGAGAAAGGATACAAACAACTATGTACAAACAAGATGTATTGTATAAATTCAAATGAATACTGTATACTGAGCAAATATAAAATATAGCCTCTAAGGGAAGATACTAAAATTAAGGATAGGAAAGGCTTCTTATAGAAATTAGGATTTTAGCTGAGACTTGGAGGAAGCCAGGAAAGCCGGGAGATAGAGATGAAGAGGGGGAACATTACAGTCATGAGGGATAGCCAGGGAAAGTCCTTGGAGTCAGGGGATGGAGTGTCCTGTATGAGGACAAGTAAGGAAAACCATATTGAATCACAGAGAACCAGATAAAGCATTCTAGGAAAAATCAAGGAGGGATATTTTACTTTCAACTTGGCAGCTCAGAATAAATATTTTTTTTCCCCATATACCAGTTTTTCAAATACCTTCCCAGAACTACCATTGTCTTCTTTTTTCCCAGGTAAACATCCCCTTTTATTTTAGTTCTTCTCAGTTGATATGAATATTGAGTCCCTTCCTCTGAACATTCTGCAGTTTGTCCTTAGATATCAGTCAACTGTTAAATTGAAGATACTCAAACATTATTAGTATCTGCCTTTTTCTTCGTAATTAGGTTACATAATTAGAAACCTCTCTCTATCTTACTGAAGTTTCACTTGAAATAAATGGCAGTAAAATGCATGGTGACCATGCAGGAATGAACAAGTATAGATCCAGGATGAATGAGTAATGGAATAAAAAGATAACATGGTCACCAGAAGATTTGAATTCTAATTTTGGCCCTGGCACCATCTTAGCTGAGTGACATTGGGAGAAGTAACTTTGCCTAGCTGAATCTGATTTGCTCATCTTCCAGATGTGGGAGGTAGATATTGGACTATTTAAAAGAATCTCATTTAAGTTTATAATTTTACATGTGACAAAGAGAGAAATGGCAAGAATGAAGTGATTATTTTATTCCTGGGGATGGAGAATCAGGTTTTCTGTTAGTAGAAAATAAACATCCAATGTTTCTGAGGATTCTTCTGGAGTACCAGAGAGTAACCCAAGCCCCATCTGCCTTGGATTAATCTAGCTAAGGAAGGCAAGGAAAGTTAATAAAGAGCAAATTAGGAAATTAGGAAACATTAACTCCTCAGCTGTAGGAAAATTCTGTGATGCAGATGGATGCCTGACAGAATCACATCAAATTTTCATAGAAGCAATTAGTTGCCTTCATTTAGATCTATTCAATTATAGAGTAGCGATTAAACCTCAAGCTGAAACATTAAAATATGAGTAGCCCACACTTAGAATGTATAAGGAACACCAAGTGATAATGAGACACAAGTAGGAAAAATCTAAAGTAAAATGATGATTAATTACTTCTCTGCTTTTGTTCTCTGCTCTCACCTCGAGTCCAATCTGAGGTGACCTTAGTATCCTTGGTATATTCCATTAGTCGCATGCTTTAACTTGCTAGGAAAGTCTCCTTAATATCCAGGAGCACATCAGCTACTTATTTCTCTCCTGGCTAATGTAAAAAGTGGGGTTCCTCTAATGTAATTTTTTGGTCTAAAATATTCAAACACAATGAGATAGAAAAGACTTCCCTTGATGGGCTGTAGTCAGGAATGATTTCTCTCTCCTATGATTAGAACTCCAAATATTCATAGGAGGTAAATTCATTGTCTCCTCTTCTCTCATTACATTCTAGTTATAATATAGTTATATAGCATATAGTTAATTTCTACCCCAGACTGAAAGGTCTCTTAGAGACAATGCTTAATTTGCATTTGTACAATGCAAATTCCTTTAGAACCTAGAACCTGCTTGTAGGGACTGGACTTAAATTTTTGTTTTTGTTTTTTTTTTTTTTTTTTTTTTTTTTTTTGCTAACAAGAATTCCTGGAACTTAGCGCTTTGTGTGTCAAAGGTGCTTAAATGCTTGATGAATTGAAGTTATTGCATTGAATTGAAATGAAAATGGAATGGAAATTATTTTTAAAAAAAGATTCAGAGGAAAACTATAAGGATGATTAAAAGGTTAGAGCAAAAGGACTCAGAAAATGATTAAAATTGATAGCTTTGAGAGAAAATATTTGAGATTTTCCTAATAAATGAAGGATCCCTACAAAGAAAATATGATGAATTGTTTTCTATCAATGTCATTAGGTTTAGTTGAGGGAAAAGCTTCCTAGCAATTAGACACCCATAAAAGGATAAGCTGATTTGGAAGATAGTGGTTTCTCCTTCATAGGAGGTCTTCAGATAAAGGCTGGATAATCATTTACTTGGGATGTGTTTGAATAGAATGTAAGCTCTTTGAGAATAGGAAATATTTTATTTTATTTTTTGTATGCTGAGCACATAATACAATACCTGGCACATAGTGGGTGATTAATAAATTCTTGTTGGCTGATTAATTGGGTGTAGGTTGAAACAGAGGCATGGGAGGTCCCTTATAATCTGAGTTAATAAGATTATAAAGCCAAGCCATGTGGGAATTGTATGAATTAGAGCATAATGGATTATGGTTCTTAATGATGAAAACAATTCTTGACAAGAAGTATCAAACTTCAGGAGTGGTGAGATAGAGTCTGATTTTTCAGAGAAAGGCCAGCCTGAAAGCAAAAAGTACACAAGAGGATCTCTTAAAGCACTTAGAGGAGGCAGTATAGCATAGTAGAAAGAGAATGAAATTTTTTTGGTTGTTGAACAGTCTTGGGTTCAAATCTTCCCTCAAATCATTATTATCTATGTAATGCTGGGAAAGTCACTGAATCTTCCTAAAAAAGACCTCTGAAGTCTCTTCCATATTTTAATTCAATGGCCTCAGACTTTATCCTTCATTTATAAGAAGCTGGCAAAGTTCAATTACCTTTTATAGGTCATTAACTAGGCCTTTAAAGCTCCAAGCTGTTCATGCTTCAGAGTGCCATTTCAACTTTAATTCACCTCAATTTAGGGTTATCTCCTAAACCTATCACTTGTGTCTGAAGCCAAGTGATGAGTTTTAGAGAAATGTCTTTGCAGATCTCTTGAATCTCATTTTACATAGGATGGTACACTACTTAGGAAATTGCTTTGATCTGTATTAACTAGCAATAAAATGAAAAAAAATACTTTCCCTAAAATATAGAAAGTCTGACAAATATATCACATTATCCCAAATCTGTTTGGGAATTTTCTTTCAAAACTAAAAGTACTAACTCCTGGAAGTTTGGAGCCATTTATGTCAACTCTGACTTATCAGTAGAGTTTATAGGCAATATGATTACCTATAATTTAATAAGGTTTATAATGGTTTAAGATACTAATGAACAGAGGAACACTAACAGAACTATGTAGCTATTGGCTACAGGCATACCTTCAAGAGAAATATTGATTTTACTTTCAGACGTCTATGTATCACATATTTTAACCTGACTGAATGCCATCAGATCATCAGAAAGACATACTCTTTTAATAATTTTGTATATTACCTATTCGTTTATTTATCAAATACCTTCATTAGCACTATGCTTTTTTTTTTTAAACAAAGCAAACAGAAGATTCAACATCTACTCCCTAAGGCTTTCACCCTTGTATTCCTGAGAAAATTTATAGGATCAGAAATTTTAGAACTGGAAGTAAGCTAATTTATTTTCATTTATAAAGTTTTTGAGTCACAGAGAAATGAAATGACTTAACAAAAATGACAAGTTAGTAATCTCTTGAGAAAAAAAATTCTTGTCTTAAAATCACGAAATGATTCCAAATGTTTTTGACTTCAATATTCCCAAAGGCATCTTTCCATACCAGGAGTTAATGACCTGTACAAACTCAAGTCTAAAACAAAATCATCTTTAATTTGTAAGAGTGCAGAAACCAACACAACCCTTCTCCATTTTTATGGGAGGGAGGGACACTTTGGAATTCTCTTTGCAAATCACCACCAAATCCCAGATTGTTTCTTTCTTTTTTGTTTCTTAATATTCTTTATTCTTCCTGTGAATCAATCCTCCTTCCTGGGCTGGGAACTCAGTGTTCTGGCTTCAACCTTTATTGGATTTTTACAGAATGTTATAAACCTTTGAAAATAAGATTTATAATGGAAACGCTGATACAGCCCTAGCTATGGTGACTAGATGGGTGCTCTTACAATACTGGGTATTTATAAACTCTAAGCCTAATTCTCTATAGATTTTTCTTACGGTGAATCATGCTGACCCAATTCTTTACCTCAACTCTTCAGTTCTACAGTCTGTGGGTCAGCGGGTTCATAACAAATAAGTCTTAAATGACACTTGGACACTCTTCTCCTATCCTAGAAGAAGGATGTGTGTACATATACTAAACAATCAGAGAGCAGGTACAGAGGTTCCATTGCTGGAGAGATGGATGGATCCTTTTGGAATTCTTATTGGTATCCCTGATAGAGTCTGAGAAAACAAAGGTCCAGAAAAGGAGATGAATGAAAGTACAGACACTTCCAAATTCCATTTTGTTTCATTAAAAATGAATCCAATTAAATAAATCAGAACTTTAGATGATTCAAAGGAATTCCCATCATTCTCAATTTCTTCCCAGATCATGGAAGCACAATAAGTACTTTTTCCTGTCTGGTTTTGTCTATTTTCATTTAGTAAATGGCATTTACTTTTTCCAACAAAGGTGGTCATGAGAACAGAAGGATATGGCTGTGTAATTTCCATTTCAATATGAGGCTGAGGTCACACTCATGTTTAAATAGTTTATAAAGATCATGTCAATCAATGGAATTTGGCTTTCTGGTCCATGTGATGAAATGTAGAAATTATGGGCTCTTGACTAGTGATGGAGTATATATAATGAGGACTAGAAAAAAGGTATTTTTGAGGGTGAGCATGGTGAAGAATGCATCACCAAGGGTGAGGGGGTACTAAGGCAAAATGGAGAAGGAAATTTGAAGAGAATGAGTTAGGGCCCAGAAAAGGATAAAAAAAATGTAAATATGGGTGTCCTGAGCCTTCTCTTAAAATCACAGTTCTGGGAGGAAATGATAAATCTGGGAGAACAGGTTAGTGACTTGTTTAGGGTCCCACAGTTAATAGGTGTCTGCTAAAATATTTGCAAGTGAATGACTCAATTTTTTATAGCACACTTCCTCACAATACTATAGAAAAAAGGCTAGATATAAAGGCATTTAATATCTACATACTAATGGAATATAGATAATGAACAAAGTGAGTTAGAGATCTTAATTTGACTGGTGATAAATAAATAAAAAATAAAAGCTTGGTGAAATGTGACTCATTGAAATATGAAAATGGAAAGGTAGACCTTGTTCAAGGGGAGCAGATTAGGTTAAAGGGAGCAAGTTAACATTGTATATAAAATAAAGATATTTCATAGTGTGAAAATTCAAAAACTTGGGGGAAAACTAGTATAGAATATTGTGGGTAAGGAGTTACGAGAGACAGAGCCAATATAGTGTTAGAAGTATATTTCAGATTGCATAACCAGGTAAAGGAATCATTGAAGCAAGTCCGAAACTTAACAGAATAGTAGGGAATTTATATTATTTTGACATCTGTTTAGATTCCCTTTTTAAAGAAAAACATTCGACAAATTCTTAACTTGTTTTCCTTTTAAATTCACCTTTCAAAGAGAGAAAGTGATATGGGGCCTGTAGTTCTAGACTTGATTCTGATCGGTAAGAGCTGGTTCATGAAGACAAGATGATGGAGACCTAGGAGATATGACCTGGCCCTTATTAGTTAAAGGATGGAAGAAAATGCCAGATAGATTCTGTTAACAATTAAACAATAACAGTTTAGGCTCCCATGACCCAATATTCTAGAAAGGAAATTGTCTCTGGAAGGATGGGGAGTTCAATAAAATTTTGATGACAGAATAATGATTGATTTTGGTGATGACAAAAAGACATCATCAAAATAGACTGATGTAGTTGAAAAAGGATTTTATTGATGTTTTAGATCCCAAAGGGAGAAATATAAGAGAGGTTGTATGGGCAGATAACTAGGTTACTATAAAATTATGGCAATATTTTGAAAGGATGATGTCAGACAAACAAGAACATTTGCAATGTATGCAAAATATGAGGGGGAAAGGACTTTTCTTTTGGCTGTATTAGGAATCATAAGATTAAAGACTCTAAGGTGAGTGAATGAGAAAATAATAGTGGATGGACAAAGGAAGAACTACTCAATATCTATTTTGCTTTGGTTTTTCTTTATCAAAGATAGCAAGTTCAGAGTGAAAGGGGTATCTCATGGGTAATAGAGACCTAGAATAATAAAAAATAGGATAAGAAAACACCCAACTGCCTTCCACTTCATCTTCTATATAAATAATAGCTATAATTGTTGTTGTGATGGTGGTGGTAGTTGATATTCAACAACCATTTATAAGGTGCTGATTGCAAGAGAAACACAAAAACAAAATAATCCTTGCCCTCATAGAGTTTGCATTCTACTGGGTGCTATATAATGTACAAAAGTAAGTAAATATAAATTGCATTTGAATTAATATGAAGCAATTTTTTTTCTTTTTTAATTTTTCCCTTGGCATATAGCAAGTATTTATTTTTGAGATATGATAAAATATATGTTAAATCCAATATATACATACATATTTATACAATTATCTTGAGGCAAAAGAAAAAATCAAATCAAAAAGAAAAAAATGAGAAAAAATAAAATGTAAGCAAACAACAACAAAAAGAGTGAGAATGTGAAAAAGCTTTTTACATATTATCTCATTTGATTCTTACAAAAACACTGTGGGGCAGGTGCTATTCTCATTCCCATCTTGCATATGAAGAAACTGAGACAGAAAGAAGATAAATGACTTGCTTGAGATCACATAGGTTGTAAGTGTCAGAAGTCAAATTCAAAGTGTTTTTGACTTCAAGCCCCAGGCTTTCTCCTCTGTATCGCCTCATGTGGGACGCTAATCCTGAGCTATGCTTTGAAAGCAATTAGAGAGTCTAAGAACTGAAGGTAATGTGGGAGTATATTCCAGACATGTGGAACATCTTCTGCAAAAACATGGATGTAGAAAATTGCAAGCCTTTTACAAGGAAGAAACTAGTCGACCAGTTAAAAGAGGATAATAAGAATTTATTAGAAAGGTAGGTGGAGCCACATTGTCCTTTGTTCTGGAAGAATGATATTCTAATAAAAGAATCAGTAGAAGTCTACTGCTATCAGTATTATTTAAGATATTTGGGGGGCATAGTGCTGCAGGACTAGTATTTCATAATTTTTCATAAGTATTTCATAATTATTTAAAAGGCATATATTTCAAATTATTGACCAGTCAGCTTGATGATGGTTTTCAATAGAAATGAGATAATGTTTGTAAAGTACTTTATAATTCTTAATGCATGATATAAATGCTATTATCATTAAGAGCAGGATGTTTACAGGAAGGGAGGTCTCTTGTATAAAAACAGAACATTTTTGGCCCTGTTCTGTTCATTATTTTTATTAGTGAATTTATTACTTGACAGATTTATGGATGACCACAAAGTTGGGAAAGATAGCTAATATGTTTGTTGACTTTATTATATCCAAAAAGATCTTAACAAGATAGAATATTTATACAAAGCTAAAAAGATGATTTGTTTTCTTTAATGGATCTCATTGGCGTAGAGTCCTCTTTCGATAAATGCAATTTGAAACCCATCCATAGTCTGTCATACTTGGTGCACCTAGTTTATGTCTTCTCAATGTGTTGGAAGATTTCCTCTAAATTTTCCTTTGAGACTAATATAATACTCAAACTACTTATCCACTTATTAGCCTTCACTTTTGCAGCATGAATAGTGATATTTCTTTTAAAACACTTTGCAAACCTTAGATAAATATGAGAGACTGCTTATTAGAATGATTAATCATAGGATCACAATTCTGGAAACCTCAGAGCTCATACTGATGGCTTGGATGTAATCATTGCTTTTTGGGACACTAGTGAATTGTGAAACTTCTGAGATGCTACTATTCCCAGACTTATAGAAGAATAGCATTAAGAGATTTTTTCCCCCCCCTGAGGCTGGGATTAAGTGACTTGCCCAGGGTCATACAGCTAGGAAGTGTTAAGTGTCTTCTGGTCTCAGAAGACCAGATTTGAACTCGAGTCCTCCTGAATTCCGGGCTGGTGCTCTATACACTGTGCCATCTAGCTGCCCCCAGTAATATATAACCTTTCAAATATTGCTTAATCTAAGTTTTTATTCTAATTCCATTCTAGCTCCAGCCCATTGACCTTATCTAAGATATTTAAAGTGATGTACTAACTCAGTGGATTTCTTATATGACTGATTTTTTTTCTAAGTGATTGTGACTATCACAGGGCAGATCTTGTATTTACTGATCAATGGAATCATCGTGTTGACATCCACAATAGCAATATTAGAACTCTTCCAGTAAATAGGAAAATGTTTTTTAGAATTTGGATATTATTTGGGCAGGACAATCCCTATGGCACTGATAATTAACTCTGGTAATCTTATGTCTCATTGTTTAATGTTGATATTTAACATTGTTATAAAAATAATGTCTGTGGCCACATCAGGCATGGAATGTGGCATTATCTTAACACATATGTGGGAAACACCTTGGAGGAAAATCTTTAGGCCTTCATTTTTACTTATTGATACAATGATTTTTGGGGAAAAATTATAATCAATAAAGAATTGATACAACAGTATGTTATATAATCTAAAGTTTGCACTCAGCTATGTTACCAGTGAATTATATTCTACTCTAGGACATCATTTATGGGTGATATTGTAATTGCCTGAATTTTAACAGATAGAAAGTGACTGATTATCAATGTGGTTGTCATTTCATTTTACAATCAGCTGTTTATTTATGGCTGAATCATCAACTGGTGAAAACAAAATCAAAGGGAAACATAATAGGGTAAATGTAAAGCTATATATTTGGATTCAAAAAGTCAATTACAAAAATATAAGTTGTGGAACATGAGAGTAGGAAGAAGGACATATGAAAATAGGCATTTTAATGGACTGAAATCTTTTTTTTTTAATAATAGTTTTTATTTACCAGATATATGCATGGGTAATTTTACAACATTGACAATTGCCAAACCTTTTGTTCTAATTTTTCCCCTCCTTCCCCTTCCCTCCCTACCTGATGGCAGATTGACCAATATATGTTAAATATGTTAAAGTATAAATTAACTACAATATATGTATACTTGAATGGACTGAAATCTTAATAAGATCTAACGATATGATTTACCAGACAAGCTAACTTAATCTTATGCTGTAGAAGAAAAGAGGAAATAGACCTGTTATACTTTTTTCTTTTGTGTCAGGTTCTGGGTACCATGTTACAGAAGGACATTGATGACCAAGAGGTAGTCCAGAAAAAACTGACCAGTGGTCTTGGGATTATGATACAAGAAGATCAGTTGAAGTGACTGGGGATGATTTAGCATGAAGAAGAAATGCCTTAGCAAGTATATAAAAGCCACCTTTAAATATTTAAATGATTTTCAAATGGCAGAGGGATTAAATTTATTCTTCTTGATCCCAGAAGGCAAAAATGGGAATAATTAGTAACAGTTACAAAGAATGTTGTTGTTGTTGTTGTTGTTGTTGTTGTTGTTGTTTTTTGCTAATCATAAAACCTATCAAATATCCCTCCACCACCCTCTCCATAGTGGAAGGGAAGGTGGGAGTATTAAGTTAGTTTTCATTTAGGTGGAGACTGGACTCATTACATATTTTGTAAAGGAAATTCATGTTTTTTATTAGAGTTGAAATAGAGCAGATGAGGCCCCTTGAAAATTGGCTTCTTATAAAAATATAGAAAAATGTGTAAGCAACTGTCTATATTTGCTGCCCACCTGACTGTGAACTTTTTGAACATATGAATGTTATCTCATTCATCCTTGTACAGCAGCATCTAGAATAGTGCTGAATGCCCAGGAAATACTTAATACATGTTTGTTGAATAGATGAATGAATGAAATGATAACTTCTTTTTTCTGCAGAAGCTTTTTTGGGATCAATAAATCTACCCCGATCTAAAATTAACAATAAAAAGTAGTAATGAGTTTTATATGGGATATTATGGAAAGGGGGATCAAGGAAGAGTCAAAGCATTAGCATATAAATGACCACACAGCTGAAAAAGAATGACTAGACTAATTATTTCCTCTGCAGAGATTACAGTAGCCTGATCTAAGTTAGGGCTTCATTATAAACCAGCATAAGGACCTAGAAAAAAGCCTGGTCTTCTATTGAGGAATATTATAGCTTATTTGTGGTGGTGTGGAGAAAGGTATAAAATTGCTCTAAAACAGGACAGAGCTTCAGGTGTGAGTTTGAAATGCTTTGACTTGGTGTCTTCCCTTCCAGATTCTCAATTCAGTGGAAATACCATTTTTGTGTTAGATGCCAGCAATTCTTTCCATGTTCTAAAAAAGCTTTTCATGCCAAATGGAAACTCTTCGAGGATGGCTATACAGAGAAAAATACTTTCTGTTCTCATTATGCAGATGGAAAGTTAATGCAGGCTCTAGCTGATCTAACCTGTTAAGTTAAGGTAAATAAAGAAGAACATGTTGGCTCATTATTATACAATAATTGAGATTCAGTGTTTGCCTGAGGAGTCTTAATTCAGTAAGCTAATAGAGAACTGTTCCTTTTTCTTGTTTGTGATGTGTATAGAACCAAAAGAGATAAAATATATATATATATATATATATATATATATATATATATATATATATACACATATATATATAATGATAACAATTATCTATAGTATGTATGTATATTATACATACATATATTCAAACATATCTATCTATCGATATCATATCTCTCTATCTATATATCTTGTCTCTATGTCTCTCTGTTTCTCTCTTTCTTTCCCCTATCCTGCAATTCTGTAGAGTTATTGTGAGGATTGTATTTCTTAGATTGTGAGATTCTGGAAGATAGGGACTATCTTTTTGGTGGGGTTACCTCTTTTATCCCCAGCATTTAGCATTTAGCATAGGTCTTGGCACACAATAGATGTTCAATAAATATTTATATTCATATCTCTGTAGACATATGCATATACACACACAAATGAAGAAAGACAGAAGACAAGAATAATGCAATTTATAAATGCAATATCAAATAATTTGACCAGCATAAAATGAAATCATAAGTAAAAGACATAAGTACATAAAAATCGAGTGTTATGGAGTCCTAGATTTGGTTGGGAATTCAGAATTCTAGTCTAATTCTCTTGCCCATTAAATAATGTCTTTTAGAACATATCTGAGTTCAATTGTATACTTAAGGGTCTTCCATGGATCTTACTACATCCTGAACTAGTTTGTTCTACTATAGTATAGTTTCAATTGTTATGAAATCCTTATATTTGGCTCAAATCTGTTTTCCTATCATTTCTACTCCATTGATCTTCATTCTTTTGGTATCAGGAAGATAATCTCTGTTTTCTGTCCCTTTGGATTCTGGTCTCTCCCTGAACATCTAGTGCTCCTGACTTGACCGAGGTTGCTCATCTGACTGTTCTCTTTTTTCCATGCTTTATAACTTTCTTGATCCTCTTTGGGCAAGTAGAAGATACAGCAGGTGAAGTGTCAAGCTTAGAATCAGAAGACTCATCTTTGTGAGTTCAAATCTAGTCTCAGGTGCTTATTAGCTGTGTGATCCTGGGCAAGTCACCCAGCTCTATTTACTTCAGTTCATCATATGTAAAATGATCTAGGGAAGGAAATAGCAAACTATCTTTGCCATGAAGACCCCAAATGAGAAAACGAAGAGTCAGATATAACTGAAATTACACAGCAGCAACTTATCCCACTAAAGAATACCTATCCTTCATCTAATTTCCTTAAAACATTGTTAACCTTAGATTAAAATAATACACCCTATTAATGGCCAATTAATAAATGTAACTGTTTCTAAAGACAGTTTCATTAAAAAAAAAAGACATCTTGAAATACCATGTTGTAACTCAGAACAATTAGTGAGTCCCAAATAGTAATTATACTAAGTTTGATAGCTGAACACATTTTGGGAACCACAAACCTATTCTCTTTTCTCTTTAGAGGAAAGTTAGCAACTCTTTTTGATACCTTTATGTATGACCCAGACCATGCCTCATATTTCCTGCCTCTAACAAGTCTGTAATTTTCTTGATTCCTTAAAAGCCCAGGTAAAAAAAAATTAAAAATGACAGATTCAGGAAAGGCCCATTTACTCTTAAGGAGTCTTTTCCCAAGCATTACGGATATTAGAGGAAAATAGGGCTCCCTTCTCTCTGACACCACTATGGTAATGTCTAGAACTAATCCTGGGTAGAAATGTGATGAAATAGATATTTGTCTCTGCCCAGCCCTTCCCACTAAGTAGCCAATCCCAGTTGTCCTTTTGCTTTTCCCTAAAAGCTTTTGGTTGCTATTCTCTTCTGTCCTTGAAATTTCCCTGTTTGATTTTGTTTTGATTGACTATATATATATATTTTTAACAAAGGTTTTATTTTTCTTTATAATTTTCAATAGAAATTTGTGAGTCAGTCTTAGAATAGATTAATCTAATTAATTAGATTAATTCATATAAGGTTCCCTAATTAATTAGATTAATTAATCTAAGATCCCTAATCTTATTAGGGATAGAACAGCAAAAAAAAAAAAAAAAAAAAAAAAAAAAAGAGAGAGAGAGAGAAAATTGATCATTGAAAATAGAAAGAGGAAAGAGGGAAGGTAAAAAACAATTACATATCATTAGTACAGTTTTGGAAATTGCATACTGAATTTGTTAAATGTTTAAAAAGAAAAGCAACAAAAGCCTACACTTTTGCTTCATTTTGTGTATGAGAATATCTGTCCTATTTGTTGTTTGTTAAGTTTAAAATGAAAAAGATTTTAAAAAGACAAGCAAAAAAACCACTCCTTGTCCCTTTCATTCATTTATCAATTTCAGCACCACAGATGTTGAGAGGCAAAAGGAATTTGGCCATTGTGGACCAGGTCCTTATATCACCCCCTGCAAGTATAGAATGTAAAATCATCTGATAGAACATAAAATTATTAAGGGCAGAGGCTGATTCCTTTTTGTATTTATAACCCAAGAGGCTAACACAGTAGGCTCTTAAAAATGGTTGTGATTGATTTATTGATATAAATAAGCAATTATTGTTATATAACACTGGCACAGTGGATAGAACATTGAACTTGGAATCAGAAAGATTTATCTTCTTGAGTTCAAATCTGGACTCAGGTACTTACTAGCTGTATGACCCTGAGCAAGTCACTTAACCTTGTTTGCTTCAGTTTCCACATTTGGAAAATGAGTATCTTTGCCAAGAAAACTCCAATTGGAGTCAAGAAGAGTTGAACCCGAGTGAAACAACTGAACAAACACTGACAATTGTACATTTGGATATTTTGGTATCCTGGTAGCTTATCAGCTTGGCAAAGCAAACCTCTGCTTGCCTACTCAAAGGATAGTGGGCACTAGTAAAACCATCATAGGATACCATTTGTTATTTATATTATCTGCCTTACTGGATCCTTCAATTTCCCCAAGCTATTCAATATGTAATAGCTCTGAGAATGGGCTGTTGTTATAGGATACTTTTATGACAGGACTATTGAACTTAACTGTCAGGTTTAACCCAGTCTTCCTTCTTCTCTCTCTCTCTCTCTCTCTCTCTCTCCTCTCTCTCTCTCATCTCTCTCTCTCTCTCTCTCTCCTCCCTCTCTCTCTCTCTCTTCTCTCTCTCTCTCTCTCTCTCTCTCTTCTCTCTCTCTCTCTCTCTGTCTCTGTCTCTGTCTCTCTCTCTCTTTCTCCTCTCTCTCTCTCTCTCTCTCTCTCTCTCTCTCTCTCTACCTCGTGTCTCTGTCTCTCTCTCTCTGTCTGTCTCTGTCTCTCTCCTCTCTCTCTCTCTCTCCTCTCTCTCTCTGTCTCTGTCCTCTCTCTCTCTCTCTCTCTCTCTCTCTCTCTCTCTCTCTCTCTGTCTCTGTCTCTCTCTCTCTCTGTCTCTGTCTCTCTCTCTCTCTGTCTCTGTCTCTCTCTCTCTCTCTCTCTCTACTCTCTCTCTTCCTCTGTCTTTCTCTCTCTCTCTCTCTCTCTTCTCTCTCTGTCTCTCTCTCTCTCTCTCCCCCTCTCTCTCTCTCTCTCTCTCTCTCTCTCTCTCTCTCTCTCATCTCTCATCTCTCTCTCTCTCTCCTCCTCTCTCTCTATGTATATTCATTGGGGAATAATCCTTGACTGGCAGAGCTGTATAATACAGTGCTCTTTTATGAAGTTTGGCTTATAGACTCCTGTCTGATCATAGCTTCCAATGTTTATGGCTGGGAAAAGATGCCTTGTTTTAATTATTGGCATAATTACCTATAGATGTATCATATCTCTTCTATTGGACTGTGTGAGGGCAGAGACCACCTCTCACTCATTTTTATTCCATTCATATTGCCCTGCATGTAATAGATAATAATGTTCACTGAATTAATGTGCTAATGGGGGAGGTTTAAGGAGTTCCATGTTCTGGCAATCCACTCATATAATAACCACAATATTGGTCTCCTAGAGACACTGATTTCTTGTGTTTTTGTCTAACCCTTTCTTGACTAAATAACCTGGTAAGAATTTTAGACTGAACAAGAGAGTGTCTTTTGTTCTACTGCTTCTTCCTTCCCCAGCCACCTTTGTCATCAATGTGTAGGACTGAGTCAAGTCATAGACATAGGGAATGGTAGCTAGTGGGGGGAAGTAGGTCAGCTCTTGTGTTTCTTGTCTAAAGTGATAGGATCTGTGACCATAAGCACTCACTGAATTGATGGTGAAAATGAGAAATTATTTGTTGTAGTCACATCGTGTTATCTCCATTTAGAGAACATGAGTGACATTTTTCCAACAGAGTCCTGGACCAGGATATTCTGATGAAGACTGGGGGTGTCTACATTCCTTTTAGCTATCATTCCTTCCTTCATTAACTTGGATAAAATTGAAGAATATCATTCACTGAAAAGCATGACACAAAATTAATCAAATCTAGCTCCTCCTTTCCTTAGGGATCTCACAATCCTGAACTTCAAAAAGTAACTGTAAAGATCACAAGAACAAAATTGGAAATATTAAAACCTCCAAAAGAACATTAATTTAAATTATGATAATATGACCTATTGTAAAGAAGCACTCTGGGCTCCCATCAGACCAGGTTAAAAGAAACTCTCTTTTCCTTCCACTCCCCAAATCATCTTCTGGGAAGGAAAAGGGAAGTTGCATATACTAATGGAGTTAGAAATAAATGGGCCTAGTTAAAATATTAAATTCCCTGTCTCTTTGATGGGAGATATATGGAAAGATACACTTTCCTTATCTAGGAATAGAGTAGACAGTTTCTTCTATTTCCTTAGTTCATGATCTGAGTATTGGATATAAATAAATGGTGATACAGGAGATCATGGTAAAGGAAAAAAAAAGAACAAAATCTTGTTTATACCAATAGCATCCCATAGGTACCTTGTATTACTAAAAGAAAATTGTAATAAGAGCAAGAAAAACCTAGGTTCCAATCCTGGTTCTGACTCTTGTGAACTCTATTACAATGGGGAAAATCACTTTAAGCTCTAATTTCCTTATTCAAATAGGGATAATATTTTTTTATTGTATTGTTGCTAGAATCAGTTGAGAAAATGGATGTGAAAAGATCTGAAAACTATGCTTTCACATGACTACAACAATGAAAAGTGTTGATGTTATTGAGAATGGCTGGGGCAGAATTGGAAGTCTGGCCTAGGAAAGAGATGCCTTGGCAAGCTGGATACCATGATGACAGTGGTCATGATAGAACTGGGAATATTATTTAGGGGATGACTCAAGGAGCCATAAAGGGCATAGTTTTAGTTTTGAAGTCAACAACTTGAATTGAATATGTCATCTAGTTAAATTTTGCATCTAATGCCTAATATTGACAGGTCATAGATGAGTATTTAATTATCTGTTTGAATACAACCAGGAGTTTGGGTATTATTTTTAGTTTTATGCATCAAATTTTTCTGTGTAAAATAAATACTGAAAAACAAGTCCTTCTAGAAAAGAAAACTAGCGTAGAGAAGGGGGAAATAAAACCAGGACTTAAAAACAATGACAGAAGAAACAAAGGACATTCAGAATGGAAAAGCAAGACCTGACAAAAGAATTATAGTCATCTTCAAGGACAAGGATTTATTAGAAAGATTAATTCTATTTATTCTAAATCATTTTAGAAATCAGAACTAGGACTAGTGGATGGAAGTTTCCAGTCAGTTTTCTATATCTTTTCTAATGTTTTTGTTATTAATCTATTCAGGACCTATTGCAACATCTTTTTAAATGTCTCTACCTGTTTGTATGGTTTTTCTCCTTTTCTCTCTTATAATTTAGCACCAAGTGCACTGCTTGGTTTTAAATCTATTATCACCTTTATAATGCCCTGTCTAAACAAACATCACCAGGAGACTCATCATCATAAAGATTGCTTCATCTTTGCTACTAAGTCTCATCAGTATCTTTAGTTGCTTCTGCTTTTCTGATTGGCGGATTGAAGGGAAAGCAAAAATAAATTCTTCCCACAGCCTTCTTTTATAGAAGACTCAAAATTCTTGGCCAATTCTTCATTTTCTATCAACTGCTTTTCTTGATTTCAACTCCATCATCATTTTCATCATTTCTTCTACAAAGTATCCTCTGGAAATTCCTTTCTTCCCGCTTTGAGCTTCCTTTTGTATATTTTATTTACTCTTACCAAAATATAGGTTCTTTGAGGGCAGAGATTGTATTTTTGAAATTTGTATCTCCACTGCTTAGCACAGTGTCTGTCACATAGCAAGTGTTCAACAAATGTTTATCACGTCATATCATATCATATCCCTTTTAATCTATCATACTAACCCAGGATATCTTCCTTAACACAGCTCAGCTTTTATCAGTCAAGTCACTCCCTCCACCTTTAAAGTTTCTTTAATGCCTGCATTATTAAATGTAAAGGTTTATGCCTGGAATTCACAATCCAAATTATAACAATCTAGTCTCAATTTACTTTTCTTGATTCATCTTTCTATTATTCCCACTAATTTATCATATAACCTGGTCAAATTAAATTATATCTTGTTTCCCCAAATACATGAACTCCCCTGTGCCTTTCTCACTTCCATTATTTAAAAATCTATCCATGTTGTAAGACAGTTCAAATGCCATCTTTATAATAAACTTTCCTAATGCTCCCTTTTGTGCTTTTTAAAAAAATCACATTCTAGCTATTAAAAGTTATTTGTGTAACTGTCTCTTCTCTCTAGCTTATAAAATCCTTGAGGTCAAAGGCCATTTCTTGTTTATTTTTGTTTTCCCCTCATCATATGATACAGCAAAATCATATAGAGTATATATCCATAGAATATTTTCCTACATTAAAAAAACCTGCACTAGAGTCTACTATCCTCACAAATTTATTGTCCTATATTTCTCTTCCCTTTCTCAGCAAAATTCCTGGAAAAAGCTGACTATTCTACTTAGTCTGACCCACCTCTCATCTCATTCCTTCTCAACTTTTTGCATTTTCCTTTTCAACCCCACAATTAACTGAAACTGCTCTGTGCTCCTTCCAAATAATCTACAATCTAGTAATGATCTCTTATTGTCATATCTGATGTTCTTTTCTCTGACCTCATCCTTAACTTTTCTACTGCATATGACACTATTAACCAAGCTTTTCTCCTGTATACCATCCCTGACTGTTCCTTTTCAGTCTCCTTTGCTGGCTCATTTATTTACAGTGAGTATACCCCAATACTCTCTCCTGGAATCTCTCCCTTACCCTGTCTTTGTCTATCTTTTTCTTTCTCTTTTCCTGCTCTCATCAGATTCCATTGGTTTAATTATCATATCTATGCAGATGACTTCCAGATCTAGCTTGATCTCTCTAGCACTTCAGTCCCACAAAGATAACTGATTGTTAGCCATTTCAAACTGGATGTCCTAGAGAAATCTCGAGTTCAGTATCTACAAAACAGAACTCACTGGCTTCCTTATCCCTTCTCTCTTCCAACTTCTCTATTTATGTCAAAGGCAGCACAATTCTTTCACTCTTTCAGGTTCATTATTTACCTGTTTTCTTCAACTTACTCTCCTGTGTCCCACATATTCACAGGCAGTGGTCAGTTTTTCTTCCTCCACCATATCTCTGACCTACATCTCTCCCCTTCTCTCTACAGAGCCACCACTTTAGTTCTCTTGCAGCAATAGTTTCCTAATTTATTTTCCTGTCTTTTCTCACTTTTATCTATTCTCCATACAGTTGGTGAAATTAATTTCCTTAAGTGAACACCTATGTCATTTCTGTACTCAGTCAATTATAGGAACTTTCTATTGCCTCTTGGATAAAATAAAACATTCTCTTCAACTTTTAAGGCCCTTTATAGCCTGGTTCTAGTCTCTATATATTTCCACACTTGGCACTCTATCCAAACTAATCTTTTTTCTGATCTTCACACAAAGCATATTATCTCCCTGTCTCTCTGCCTTTGTCTTGGCCATCACTCAAGTCCACAATGCTCCTTTTTCTCGCTTCTGCCTCGTAAAACCTCTCTCTTCCTTCAAGATGACTCTCAAACACCACCTTCTACATGAACCTCTTCTGATTATCCCAATTCCTATTTCCCTCCTTCCCTAACCACTGTACCTAGCAACTTTGTACTCATTTGTATTTATTCTCTTTGTATTGATTCATTATATATAACTTTTTTGAACATAAGGTTTGTTTCATTATTTCTCTTTGTGTCTTTAGCTCCTAATACAATGTTTGACACATATATTAGGTGCTTAATAAATACTTGATTGAGTATAGTATATACAAAAGGCAATAAGGAAAAGTCTTGAAAATTGATGTACCTTTTGGTCTCAAACTCAGGACTTTCCTGTGGTTGCTGTGGAAGGAGGAACCAAAACCAATATACCAAACCAGGCTGAGCAGCTCTTGGGGGAATAACTAGCTGAAAGGACAGATGTGTGAGCAAAGACTAGCAGCAGTTTCTAGCCAGCTGATCCTGGGACAGAATAAATCCCCACCAAGCAAACAGCAATGAAATAGTTGAGTGAATTGTTAGTGACTAAAAGTTATTGATGACTGTCATCAGGAACACAGTTCCTGCATCTGGATTATTTGGCAAGCAGCAGAGGAAGTGTCTTTTGAGCCCTAACAGATCAAAAGGAAGTATAGACAGCCTCATTTCTAAAATATATAAAGATGTCAATTTTATAAGAATGCAAATCATTTTTCCTCAATTGATAAATGGTCAAAGGATATGAACAGACAATTTTCAGATGATGAAATTAAAACCATCTATAATCATATGAAGAAATATTCTAAATCACTGGTCATTAGAGAAATGTAAATTAAAACAACTCTGAGGTACAACCTCACATCTCTCAGTTTGGTGGGGAAACTGGGATATTAATACATTGTTGGTGGAGTTGTAAAATGATCCAAATATTCTGGAGATCAGTCTGGTACTATGCCTGAAGGGCTATCAAACTGTACATACCCTTTGATCCAGCAGTGCTACTACTGGGTCTAAATCACAAGGAAATCATAAAGTAGGGAAAACAACCCACATATGCAAAAATGTATATGGCAGCTCTTTTTGTGAAAAATGAGTATATGCCCATCAATTGAGGAATGGCTGAATAAGTTATAGTATATGTAAATAATGGAATATTATTGTTCTGTAAAAATGATGAAAGACCTGAAAAATTTACATGAACTTATGCTGAATGATACAAGTAGAACCAGGAATGTATTGTATACAGTAATAGCAAGATTGTACAATGATCAACTCTGAAAGACTTGGTTCTTCTCAGCAGTTCAATGATCCAAGGTAATTCCAGTAAATTTTGGATAGAAAATACCATCTGCATCTGGAGAGAGAAGTATGGAGACTAAATGTAAATCAACACATGCTATGCTTACTGTTTTCCTTCTATTTCCTTTTGTTTTGTGTTTTTTATCTTTTGTTCTAATTTTTCTCTCCCAATATGATTCATAAAGAAATGTGTATGAAAAATTAATGTACATGGTATAATCAGAAAGAAAGAAAACAATAAAAAAGGGAAAAAAAGAAAGTGTAGGTTCAGCAAAGGAACAAATCTAACAATCATTGGGTGTTGTTTTAATCCCAACCCTAAATCCACAGTTATTGGCAGAGGAAGGGGGTGGAATAATCACCATTAGCTCTTAATTCTCATTTGAGCTAAATTAAATGACAAATAATACAAGCATCAGTCTTTGAAGGTAATGTAGAACTTTCTCTGAAACTATGGACTTGTCAACTACAGCCTATGAAATATTTATAGCCAGCTGCCTGTTTTTATATAGCCTGATAACTAAGAATGGTTTTTCATTTTAAATAAAATTTGTTATATTTAAAAATGTACAAAAGTACCTAGCTCATGGGCAATACAAAAAGAGATGGACTTGACTCTGGGCCATGTCTGTGGAACTCCTGCTCTAAACCATCCTTAACAGATGAGCTATTTTGTTCAACTTAAAGACTTTCAATGATGGGAATCCTACCTTTTGGATATTCCAGTGTTGACATTACTAGGGAAGACAGTATGGTAGGTATAGCGGCTAGATTTCTATACCAGAGTGTGAATATTTCTTTTGACACTTATTGTAATCATAAATGAGCCACTTAACTTTTTTGAGACTCAGGTTCTTATCTGTTATCATAATAAATATAATAATCATTAAGTAGTAGTAGTATTAGTAGTAGTAGTAAGAGTGATAATAGTAATAGTAGTAGTAGTAATAATAATAATAGTGGTAGGAGTAGTAGCAGCAGCAGCAACAGCATCTAGTTCACAGGGTTGTTGTGAGATTCAAATAAGATGAAATATAAAAAACTCCTTGCAAACTTTAAAAAGTAGAATAAAAAATTGTCCGTTATTATTACTGAAACTATTTCCCTGTGCTTTGTCAGGGATAGGCCCCTAACAACAAGCTTTCTCTTGTGCACATTATTTGCATGTTTTAGATCAATGTATAAACTGGTATAAGTACATTGGTATAAGTGTATTACTAGATATAAGTATATGCACTGCCTGTCTCAAGGCAAAACCAAGAATTAGGTAAAGTCTGGATTTCATATTTTCTCATTTATTCTTTATATCTATGTCTTCTTCTTTTCCTCCCTACCACACTGGGTACTTAGTGCCTCTGGATTCATAGGGCACCTCATTTTGGTACCCCAAGTGAGCATGTTCTTCTCTAGGCAGCATCCTTTGATTCCACTTATTTTTCTGCAGCTGTCTGACATGAATTTCCTGAAAATTCATTCGTACTACAGTGGTGATAGTGGAATATAGTGGAAATGACTTAAGGCTGGTAGTCAGAGGTCCTTTGATAAGGCACATCTATTTTTCAGTTTTCCTTTTTCTTACATAGGGATGGGCAATATTACCTGTCTCACATATTTCACTGGGCTTTTATGAAGATTAAATGGTATAATAGATGTGAAAGCACTCTGAAAGGTTAAAAGTAATAAACAAATGGAAGGCAGAGTTTGTTGTCATTACAAATGATGTATAATCCATTCATAAAATGTTTGCATTTTAAAAGGTGCCACCTAAAGAAGGCATAAATTCAGCCATTGCAGTTGATTAATCGGGAGGGACATGGTCAGATATGCACTTAAGCAAAGTAGCTCTTTGGCGGCTGGTATGGAGGATGGATTGAATACTTTAAAAATTAAGGAGAAACCTCAATATGTAGTTCATAAATTGTTAGAAGACCTGAGTTCTAGTATTGACAATTCCTTTTATTTATCATGAGATCTTGGACAACTCAATTTCTTCCTTTTGACTTCAGTTTGCTTCTCTTTAAAATGAAGGAGTTGGATTCCATAATCATAGGGTCTAGATTTAGAGACGGAAGAAAATTTTGTTGTTATCTAGTTCATTCCCCTCATTTTACAGATGAGGAAACTGAGGCACAAAGAGGTAAAATTACTTTCCTAAGAACACAAAAGTACTAAGGTTTTTTCCAGTTCTCACTTTCTGTGGTTGAATTTTAGTCAGGTCCTATGACAGACAACTGGGGAAGATGAACTAAATGATTGAACGGTCTAGGCTTGTGACAATTGGTTAGGGAAGAATGAATAAATGAGTGAATGAATAAAGAACATTTAATGTGGGTTAAGTACTGTGCTAAGTGTTGGGATATATATACACAAAAACAAGATTTCCTTCATTAAAGAAGCTTATATTCTATTGTAATTGGAGGAGGTAGCATACATAAGTGAGTGGTAGCTAGGGACCCTTCAACTAGTACCCACCTACAAGTTCTAGTCCACAGGTGACAATCCACTCTTCTTCTACATGTTTGATTAGAAGGTCTGATTGTTAACAAAGGGAACAGCTGCAAGGATAAAATGCCTCTGGAAGAGACAGGCACATTAGGGGATAGCTAAGCCAAGGACATGCTGTTCCTTCTTTATGAGAAAATGTAAATTGTACATTAAGAAGCAAAGTCTTTGCTTCTAAAAGGTTGAATAAGATGATACTTAAAAAAGAACTCCAGCTGGTTAAATTTAGGGCATCCAAATCCATCCAGTCCAAGAATACTCTCTGGCCTTGGGCCTACAGCATTTCAGTTGATGTGAATTAGATACATTTTCATTCTCTTTTAGCTTTTGCCTCTTTGTCCTTTCTCCTTTATTTTGAGGCAGGAAACAAATGCAAATTGTCAAGCCAGCCTCAGTGATATTGCAGTTGTGACATCAGGAATGCAGCTCTGCTTTGCTTTAGTAAAAAGCAAAGTGGCTTCTTTCCTACAGACACATTTCAGGTGAATGACTGGGTGAGAACTACTGCTATTTTTCTTTTAAAAATTATTTTGCTTTAGGTACCCATTTGTCTTCTTACCCTCTCTCTCTTTTTATACTTCATTCTTTTTTTGGAATTACATGTCCAAGGTCACCCAGATATTGGCAGAGCCGTGAATAAAATATCAGTCACCAACTCATCCCTGTGCCCTTTCCATATATCTGGACATCAAGAACAGCACACATCCATTTCTACTTTACTGATTCAGAAGGTCAAGAGAAAAGTTTAAGTTATTTCTTTTCCTCCCACCTAGTTGTGGGAGAAGGAGGCAAAAAGAGAAAGAGGAAAGGAGAGGGAGAAAGATAAAGAGAGAGGAAGGAAATAAAAGGAAAAAGAGGGTAAGAGAAAGAAAGAAAAAGAACCTGGATTTTTTCTTTCCTTGAGTCATTCTTATGCTATTGCTACTACTTAGTGGATGAGAATAATAATATTGATACAGCCTTGTTGCAACTCAAAAAAAATATTTAGTAGGAAGTATGCAGAGAATATTTCTCCACATTGTTCCTTTGAATAGATTGCTTCTCTATCTCCCCAAGGAGTTTCCTCTTCCTATTTTATGTGCAAAATTGATTTTTGTCTTCAAAATCCTTTCATGGAGCTTAGGGTCTTTCAGCAAAAGCATCACAAATCATCATCAAATGTCAGGCTTCTTTCGGGAAAAGCAAGGTCATTTTTGTTGTACCCATTCTTCATAGATTGTAATGTCTGCTGCTGCCCTTTCCATCTTTCTATGTTTTTATCTATGACATGGTTTTGCCCCTTTGAAGTTCTGGCTTCTGAATCCCTCACAAGCTCAAGCAGGCCTTTTTTTTTTTTTTTAAACCCTGACATGGATTGACAAAAAAGAATTGATGGCAGTTGATTGACCTAGAAGATATAGCTTAGCCGTCATGGGCCCAGTGCCATAGAGTTCTTCTTCTTTCCCTTATATTGCATAATGCTTTACACATACCTTTCAAAAGGTTTTCGCATCTATTATCTTTATGGATCTTGGATTTCACTATTGGCTCTTCCATTTACTTGTTGTATTATCCTAGGCAACCACATCAGCTCCCTAACCCTCAGTTTCCTTATTTGTAAAAGAGGAATTGCAACTTCCCCAAATAACTCTCGAGGTTGTGGTGAAGATCAAATAAATGATTTGTGTGAACATAAAATGATTATGATTACAGCTCTGTGAGGGAAGAAGGACATAGATTATTATTTTTATTTGTTTGGTATTTAAATATTCAAATGGATTTGTCATGTTACTGATGAGGTTATTTCCTCTAGTGATAGAAACCATGACCAGTGTATGCCTTCCAGGTCTTGCTCTGTGTTAATCACTGTAAACTTGCCTAATGAACTGGATGTCTTCTTTAATTTCTTTTGAAAATATATAGAATCATCAATATAGAGTTGAAAGCTATCTTGGAAGTTAATAAATCCGTGTTTCTTTTTATTCATGAAAAATCTAAAACACATAAAAGGTTAACTGACTTTCCCAGGATAATACATACATGCAGTCTCTGAAGTGGGATTTGAATCATAATCTTCCTGACTGCAAGTCCAATGAAAATTATAGACTCCTTACCTCTTCTCTTATTATCTATTGCTTTGACCATATGACCAGCCCATCTTTCTTTTCATACGTGCATTTCTTTGATGACATCCTTTACTTTGCTTCTCTTTCCTCTGCTTGGTATTCATGACTATTATGTGCTTTCTATTGTCCCGTAGGTGATAGTCATTTTCAGGTCTTTGGAGACTAGCATTCCAATGTCTTGTGGCCACATGTCACTCATTTAATGAATAAGGAAATGCAACTAGAGCTCAATTTGGAACCTAAATTTCTTAAGAAGTAGTGATAGTATTTATGTATTCAATTATGTAGTGGTGATGGTGCTGAGTTCAGCAGCCACAAAGTCCCTTAGCTTGAATCAGCCTTATTGTTGATCCGTTTCCTTGTGGGCCAGTTCCCATCTCTAAAACTGAGACAGAGAGAAAATTGGGAATGGTATGTCCAGGAGAAACTTTTATTAGAGTAGTGAATGCTGAGATTCTCTATTTGTTCTGCTTCCTTATGATTTACTAAAATTTTGCTGCTGGTTTATCTCTTTCTAGCCATATTAGGTCAAGAAAAGTTATTTTAGTCAAGGTTAAGACTTAGCATGTTAAGAGAACCAGACCAATCTCTCTCTTCCCTCACCTTTTTAATTGCCCTTACAAATCTTTTCTCTGCATTTTGAATGCACTTAGGATTGTTCCCACAATCTAATTAATATTTGTACCTTAACCTTGTCATTCCTGAGAAGACTATAAACTCTAGAAGGACAGAGATTATAATTATATTTTTTGTATCCTTCATGGTAACTACTGTCCTGGTGCTCAGTAATTTGTTAACCTAATGTGCTTGTAAGTTCAGGTCTGAAGCTACATGTGGTCCAAACAATCAATATTTATTTAGTACCTACTATGTGCCAGGAAGGTAATGAGGTGGCACAGTGAATAGAGTTCCAGGACTGAAGTTGGGAAGACTAATTTTCCTAAATTCAAGTCTGGTCTCAGACACTGTGAGATCCTAGGTAAGTCCCTTAACCTTGTTTGCCTCAGTTTCTCATCTGTAAAATGAACTGGAGAAGGAAAGGGCCAACTACTCCAGTATATTTGCCAAAAAAAAAAAAACAAACCAAAACAAAACAAAAAAACAAAACCCCAAACCTAAATGGGATCACAAAGAGTCAGACATAATTAAAACGACTAAACAACAGCAATAGCAGCGGCAGCAGCAATAATAACAACATCATGTGCCAGGTTCTCTACTAAGTGTTGAAGATACAAAAAGAGGCAAAATACAGTCTCTGTTCTCAAGGAGCTTATAGTCTTGAATATTTCTAAGCAAGGCAGCACACCAGTGAGTGTTCAGTTAACTGAACAGTGGTAACTGAACACTTATTACTAAACCTTCAGATCTTGACACTGGTAAGAAATCACAGCTACTTTCTAGATCACCTCCATTTAATCTTCCAAAAAGTTTTCAGACTTTGGTCCATTTGGTCATTCCTTCTGCCTCCACACCCCTCCTTGTCTTTCACTGGGAATTGTGATATAGGGTATAGGTTGCTTCTAAGCAAAATTTTCTAACACTCTTCAGTGCTTATGGTTGTATGGATGCTATCTTGTATTCCTAGCAATTCAAAAGAGTAGTTAATATTTCCTCAATTGGAAGAGCTGTGGGTTAGAGAACAGGACCAGCAAACAACCTTCAATTCTCCATGTCCTGATACTAATAATAATTCCAATTATGTAGGGTTTTAAAATACATAAAGTACTTAATTCACAATAATTCTATGAGATAACGGAGAAAATATTAAGATACTCATTCTATAAATAAAGCATAAGGTTCATTGTGGTTACATGCCTTACTCAGGGCCATAAGAAATAATCAGACTTAGAGCTGGGATTTAAACTCAAGTTCTTACTGATTCAAGGACTAAGATTCTTCCACTAAGCCATGTTTCCTTAGTATTGGATTGGCAGTTCTCCTGTAACCTCCAGCTCCACAGATTCCGGTAGTTCCTAAGAGAAAGGGATGATTTAAAACAGTCTCTTTGTACCCTACTTGATCTATGCTCCATCCTCAACACCCTTCCCCCAGCCCCTTACCATGCCGTAGGTGAGAAATCATTCCCTTCGTTCTCCCTTTTCCCCTGTATCCTTTGTAACTCTGCTTTTTCCTTCAAGGTGATTTTATAAGAAGGACTTTGTGTCATTTGCCATCTGCCTTCTGCCAGTTAGAACTTTTCCTCCCATTTATCTCTTCTAGACACTCATCTTGCCGCCTCAGATTATATTTTCTGTGTTTCCATTAAAGGATTTCTGTTTGGTAGTCACCTTGTCCTAGTGATTAGCATATAAGAGGTTTCTTGGTTGGGCTAAGTAATTGCTTTAGTTTTATATCTCCTTGTTGCTAGTGCCTTGAATCCATTTTCTCCTTGTTTTATATCTGACTTATTGCTTTACATTGACTATTGGCACTATTGTACTCCCTGACTCTTGGATGTTTTCCTGGCTTTTCATCCCCAGAATCTTCTTGCCTGCTGGCTTCTGAGCACTGGGGCTCAAGGGTGGGCTGGAGCTACTTGAATCAGCTTGCAAGAACTAATTGTTAAATTTTGAGTGGGAGCATTTATAACTCAACAAATGCTATAAATTAGGACTTGATTTATTGTTTTGTTGAGATTAAAGAAATCAATGAAAAAATCATTAATAATGCAGATTAAACTTGAATGTCAGGTGTACTTTTTTTTTTTTTTTTTTTTTTTTTTTTTTTTTTTTTAAAGGAAGATGATTTTTAAACATTTACAATTACACTGATGGTCCTGACCTCCAATTAGATGAAGATGGCCTCCCTTTGGCTTCTTGGTTCCTTTCTTTCCTTTAGAAGGTCATATATACAAAGTGGTGGGAGTTCAAGCTGATTCCTTTTAATTTATTAAAAAAACAACAACAACTGCAACTAAAACATTTAAATAGCTGTGGGCCAAGATACAAGAACACAAGAAAAGGAATTTCACAGAAGAGAGTTTTGAATAGAAATGCCTGATTTCATTTTCCTGAAGACTAAACTCACAACCACCAGTAAAAGCATTCTGACTGGTTCTTGTGAGCTACCATTCAGTAATATCTTTGGAAACCTGGGATTAAACTACAAAGGTCTTGATAGAATGTATATTAAATATCTGAATCATACCTAGGACCTAACTGGTAGTAAAATAAAATTAATCACCTCAGAAGGAATGAGTTCTATGGAATTGGTAGATCTCAACTGGGCTATTTTTTCCTGTCAGCTGAAGCTTAGACATGAGTAAGGAAAGACAATATTTTGTAGTGGACTAAACAGATCGGAACCAAAGACCAAAATTAGGACTAAATTTGACTATTCAAGACCTAAAGTTTTTCAGGCTATAGGTTGATCATATGTTAGCAGGGCTCAGGGAATAGAATTATGAACAGAAGTTGTTCTTGATACAGAGAAGACTAAGTTCCTTAGCTCTTATTTTTCCTTTTTTATCAGCTACTGGGTCATATAATTCTAAAAAATCTCCAGGCTTCTAATCTACATTCTCACATCCACAAAAACCCTCTACTGTTCAATTCTCCTTTGGAGTGCAGAGTGGGCCTGGGCGGTGAAGGCATGCAACTTTGAACAACCTTTGAACAATGAATAGATGAGACATACATAGGGCATGATGATTGGATGATTACAGACCAGTTTACCTTGGTGTACCCCTTGAGTCTTTCCAGCCTTTCTCTTCCCAGCACATGGCAAATGCCATGGTTTTGGGCCTGGACCAGGAAATGGGAAATCCTGAAACATTGGAGTAGTAACAATGATGGCCAGACCTTTGGCCATTAGAAGCATGACAATCAATGGAATGGTCAAGATCAGGGGTTCTCAAACTGTTGCCCGCAGGCCAGATGCAGCCCATTGGGTTATGGCAAATGGGCTGAGGGACGGAGACAGAGTGTGAGCTTTTGTTTTTACTATAGTCCGGCCTTCCAACAGTCTGAGGATCAGTGAACTGGCCCTCTATTTAAAAAAGTTTGAGGACAACTGGTCAAGATCATTGTCTTAGAAGCTTCTAATTGTTAGACCTCCCTTTATTTAGGTATGCTTCATTTTCTTAATAGTTTTTTATTCCTTTCCTCCCTTTTGCCTCTTTTACTTTCAGCCTGTTTTTCTCCTTGTCACACACAGACTTTGAAATCTCTGGACATGTTCCATATTGCAGTGGTATGAGTCAGGCATGGGTTCCCTCATTTTTCAAGACTTGAGACCCATGACCTTGGTGATTGGTGAGCCCAGAAGACACAGAAGAGTCACTCTACTCTATTATGGCAGTGATCTCACAAGATGAATATACAATTGATTTTTATCATGTTCCTATGAAATCTATTGATATTTAAGGGGAATAAATTAAAGCGAGCTCGTGATTGTGGAGGCCTGACAGAGGCTCAGGAAAATACAAAATGATGGATCATTCATAAATCACTCATATTTATTTTTAAATGCTACCACTTGGAAGATACTGTGCACAAACATCAGCATCCTCTCCATTCAATCAGAAAGTACTCCTTGCTCCTTTGAAGGAGAAAAGAATACATTCTGCAGTATTTTTTAAATTCTCTGATTTTCTTGGCACTTTATTTTTTTGATACAATAACACACATAATGACACAATTTTGTGTAGGGACAGCTGGGCTTTTTTACTATTCTTATAGGTGCTTATAGCAGAAAATGTGAACCCCAAATCACATGTAGGTGGTGTGGGAAGAGTTCCAGAAAAGGAAGCTATATCTTATTTGGTTCTCATTCTACAATTGATTAGCCTGGGCTTTCTCTGACATTTCAATGAAATGTGGTATTAACCAGGAGTTCTCAAAGGGTTTTGCCATTAGAGCCAAAGTTCATGAAGGTCCCACTAAACTGTAAAGGCTTCATGTACAAAATATGGTGATAAGTTGTGTTTCTGTCATCTGAGGTGCAGCCTCACTAAATTTGTAGAGGTTCAGTGGAAAATTGGCCACTTGGTGATGAATTTTATTGGCCACAGTAGCTCATGAAGACTATAGGCTGAAGATGTGTTTAGAAATTGTGTTTAGGAAAACAATTGCTGAAGGGAAAAATACATAGCTATTTGCAAACATTTATTTTTTTCCTTCTAGATTATAAGCTTGACTATTTTTATCTTATATTTTTTTGTATTCTCAATACAAAAAAATTCTAAATCCAAATCAATTATGAGGGGGTCTGTGACATACTTTTAAGTAGTTTTTATAATCAAAGTATTTAGGAACCATTGTTATAGTAGAAAGAGTACTGGATTTGGAATGTGAAGACATGGGTTTGAGTCTTGCTTTTGCCCTCTGTGTGGCTTTGGGCAAAACACGTAAGCTCTCTAAGATTCAGTTTCTTTATCTGCACACAGGAAAAACATATAGTAACTGGGCTACCTATAGCTTTGGGCAGCTAGGTGATGCCACAGTAATAGAACATTGGGTTGGGAATCAGAAAATTCATTTTCCTGAGTTCAAGTCTGATCTCAGGCATTTACTAGATGTGGGATCTTGGGCAAGCCATTTAATCTTGTTTGTCTCAGTTGCTCATCTGTAAAATGAATTCAAAAAGAAAACGGCAAACCAATCCAGTATTTTTGCCAAGAAAACCCCAAATGGGGTCATGAAGAGTTGGACATGACTAAAATGACTCAACAATAAAAATACATAGCGTTTGTTGTATTCGATGAAGGTAGTGCTGATAAATGAGCTATTATTACTACTAGCAACGACAAATAGCACAACTGTGTTATGAGGGAAAATTTTAATCCTTGCAAATGTGGTGTTCCATATTCAGAGGCCTTACTTCAGAAAACAGTAATACCCTGGTTAACCCCTTTTGGAAGCTAGGAGAGGGGATATTTAGGAATATTCCCTAAGTTCCAGAAAATGATTTAGTCTGAGGGAAATGGATCCTAGGTTTTTAAGATCCATGGGTTTAAATCCATAGCTTTAGAGCTCCAAAAGACAAGCATAGAGATCATTCATTTTGCAGATGAGGTGGATGGAGTTGACCAGATCATTCACACAATTGTTAGTAATGCAACTAGAGCAAAGAATTGGAAAAGCAATGGATACCCATCAACTGAGGAATGGCTGAACAAGCTGTGGTACACGAATAATGGAATATTATTGTTCTATGATGTTCTGTGATGAACAAGCTGATTATAGAAAGGTCTGAAAAGATTTACATGAACTAATGGTGAGTGAAACAAGCAGAACCAGGAATACATTGTACACAGTAACAGCAAGAATGTGTGATGATCAACTGTGAAAGGTTTGTTCTTCTGAATAATTCAGTGATCCAAAGCAATCTCAAAAGACTGTACAGAAAATGCCAAATGCAGAAAAAGATCTAAGGAGACTTAAATCAAAGGAGACAAAGAGCAACATGTTTTCTGTTCAAATCTTTTTTTTTAAATGTCTCCCATGGTTTTCCCCCCTTTTGTTCTGATATTTTACTCCTAACATGATTCATAAAGTAGCATGTCTTAAAAATAAATAAACTTACTACAATAAAAAGTAATGGCAACAGGATTGCAACCCAGGTTTTTTGACTGCATACCCAGGGCCTATTCTATGACCTCACTGTGCTTATTTAGAAAACCATACAGTAAATTATTAATAAAACACCCAGCACAAAATTGTCCTCATTATCAGGTGGTTAAAAAAAAGTACATTTAAGGATATAAAGGAACAGATTTTTTCCAAGGCAAGTGATTATCAATATTGAAACAACAACCGGTTGCCTCTTTGTCCCTTTCAATTGTGTCCTGACAGAGGTAAATTTTTGTCAAGAGTAGTGAGATAGATATTAACTTTCAAAAGATATATTTCTTTATTCTCATTTGGCAATTGCTTTTTTCCATTTACTAAGACACATGAAAGAGTTATATAAATGATTAAAAAGCACTTTAGACATAACTGAAGGATGAATAAAAGAAGAACAGGAAAAATATCCTTTATAAATGACTACAATGATTGGATAATTTGTTGTTTGATTGTTTCAGTTGTGACCCCATTTGAGGTTTTCTTGGCAAAGATACTGGAGTGGCTTACTATTTCCTTCTTATATATGAGAAACTGAGATAAACTCTTGCTCGGGATCACTCAGTAAATGTCTGAGACTGGATTTGAACTTATGAGGATGAGTCAGATTCCAAGGCCAGTGCTCTATCTATTATGCCATCTAGCTTCCAAATATTGCTAATACATTCATATTTTCCAGATTAATTTATAGATTTAATACAATACCAATGGACAATTCTAAAAATTTTAGATAAAATGATAATTACAATTCTATGAAAAAATCAATGGACAAGCTTATTAAGGGGTACTTTGTTTCTATCATATTGTATATCATACATTATCATAGTACAAATCTACATAAATATTTATTAACCACAATAGTGATAATAATAATATCCACCTTTTTGAGAGTAGCTTTGTTTCTCTAGCACCACGGAAAGGTTCGTGGGTGCTTATTAAATGCTTGTTTGAATGGAATTACATTTAATTAAGGAATACTTCCTCTAACTGATTTTAAAATATAAGATGATATTTTACAAAACTATCTTTTGTGAGACAAAAAGTAGAAAAGTGGATTCATGGGAAAGGATAGGAACAATAGAAGTACTATTAAATCTATATATAAGGTCAATGTTTTATAAACTTATGGATGTTAAACAGTGGAGAAAGGATCTATATTGTTCAATAAATAGTAGTTTAGCTTAGTGCCTGGTATATAGTAAGTCTTTAATATTTATTCATTGGTTACTATTAGGAAAGTGGATTAAAATGAGTTTATATGTATGCCTTTCTTACACATAGACTTTAACAAATATTAGTTGGATCTTAAAGTTAATGTTAAAACAATAGCAACAACAACAAAAACACGAAAAGTTAGAATAAAGGTAGAAGGAAAAGGAGGAGGATTTGAAGCAGAAGGGGTGGAAAAGAATAACTCATTTTTCAATTTCTGGTAGAATCCAGAAGTTTCAGTCTGAGTTCTCTCTTCTTAGTTGCTCGTGGGATTCCCATGGTTCATAATACTCAGTTTATTTTTTGTTGTATCTCAGCTCTCACCTATTGCCCTTTTATCACTGGTTCTTTCTTGGTTGACTCATTGCATCTTGGGTGGGACAGGGAATGGGTCTCTAAGTGGTGGATTGAAATCAATCTTTTTTTTTTTTTTTTTTTTCATTCAAGAAATATAATGCTATTCAAGCAAGGTTGTAATTCCCTCAAACTACTATTGCATATTTCTTTTGTTTCACAAATAGACTTGTACAGAAAGCTCCATTGTCTGCACCCCTTCATCTCCCATTCCATTCTCTATCCATTTCATTCTGACTCCTGACTGAAACTACTCTCACTAATTAAAAAAAAATCAGATCCAGTGTCCCCAGTTCTCATTCTCAACCTCTCAACCATTCTCACACTATTCATCCTGGATATTCTTTCCTCCTTTAGCTTCTTGACACTTTTTCTAGCTTCTCTTTCTATTTATCAGGCAGTAAGATTTTTCTTTGCTAGATTATCATTTCTCCCCTTTGCCCTCCCACAATTAGGTGTGGATGTCCTCTAAAATTTTGCTTCTTCAATTTCTATATTCTCTCATACTAACAATTGTCTGCTGGACACATCCATGTGGTTGTCAAACTCAAGATGTCCAAACAGAACTAACATCTCTTCCCAAACATATCCTTTAATCAACTTCTTCATTTCTGAGGGCAGCAAACGCCTTCCAGTCATTTAGGATTACACAGAATACTCCTTGTTTCTTACACTGACTCCACATATACAATCAAATATATTGTTTTGTCACCTTTTATACAATAGTGATTCTCAGAGTGTGATCTGGGAACTCCAGTTAATCTCTCCAATCTTTTCAAGAGATGCATGAGGTCAAAATTAATACTAAGATATTTTCATTTCTAACATGGTAAATATTGATAATTTACATAAACAAAACTCTTTTATGTCTTCAAAAATTTTGAGAATATAAAAAAAAGGATTTCATAAAAGTTTGTGAAACTCTAATTTATAACATTTCTTGCATCTATGCCTGGAGATTACTTATTTACTTATCTGTATATTTGATATATCCCCTAAAAGGAATGTAATTTCCTTGAAAGCAGGTATTATCTTGTTTTTGTTTCTGTAATCTTGGCACATAGTAAAGAGCCTTGAAAATGTTGTTGTTTGGTGGTTTCAGTCATGTCTAATTTTTTTGTGACCCCATTTTGGGTTTTCTTGGCAAAGATACTGGAAGGGTTTTCCATTTCCTTCTCCAGATGATTTTACAGATGAGAAACTGAGACAAACAGGAATAAGTGACTTGCTCTGCTTCTCACTGAAGCTAGTAAGAATGTGCAAGCTCAGCAGTCTAACTTTGCAAATGACAAGAGCTTAATAATTGCTCATTGAAGGAATGAAGCTGTATATTGCATAAAAGCAAGCTGAAAGCAAAAGTAACAAGCAATGAAGAGTCCTAATTCCCCTATCTTTTTTACCTCTTCAATCTCTGAAGATGTTGCGCTCACTATTTTCTCATCATTTTTTGAGATATTTTTTCTCATTTTTGCTGTTACTCAATCTATTAATATTACTTTTTGAGAAATCTATTAATATTACTTTTTGAGAAAGGGGAAGGATAAGTGAAGTTAAGGCATGACAAAGACATTGTAATAGTGAAGAATATTTGGCATCTGAACTAAAATCTTGTCTCAGATTCTTCTTTTCTGCTTTATCATGAACAAATTACTTAAGCTCTTAGAGACTCAATTTCTTGAGCTGGCAAATGATGAAAACAATATTTGCACTTTCTAGCTCATTGTTCAATTGTAGGGAAGTATTTTTCAAACTTTAAATAAGTGAATATTATTACTATGAGGCATTTATTGTATACAAGATAATATGCTAAAGTAAAGAGAAGTTAAAAAAAACTCTTAGAAGCTAACTGGTCCCTACCTTATGAAGCTTATGATCTATAAAAAGTGTCTGAAAAAAATCCTGTTATTATTTTCTGGTCTTTCAAACAGTCCTCCAAACATTGCACTATTTCCAGGAAGATTAAGAGTGTTTCTCATTCAATGCAGTTCCCATTTGATTTTTGAAGCACAAGTGCTTGAGTGAACACAATGTCTGCTCTGCAATATGAAAATAAGTGGCTAATCATTTCTGGATCATGTCTTACAACTTTGGGCTATTACCACTGAATACTACGATTGGGATTGAGAGGCTGAGAAATAATAGACTTGGTTCTACAGCATTATAATCCAAACTCCTATTGGATTTTAGTACTGAATAAATATTTGCTGAGCAAACATGGATGGGAGGCATACATTTATTCAGTGAAATGAATCCCAAAGTAGAAATGGGTTTGAGTCTCAGTTCTGATATTTATAAGCTGTGTGATTTTGGCCAAAGCCAAGCTTTGTACTTTGAGCCTCAGTTTCCTTATTTCTAAAATGAAGATAATAATAATTGTACTATCTACCTTATAGGGTTTGTTCCAAGGATAAGATGAGATCAATCAATTATTAAGCATTTATTGAAAGACTACTATGTGCCAGGGACTGTGCGAGATTTTAGAGATACAAAAGCAATCAATGAAGCTATCCTTACTTGCAAGAAGTTTGTATTCTAGAGTATATTGATTTAAAGCATTTGGTAAACTACTGAGTCTGACATAAATGTAAACTGAAATTCTGGTTACAATTTGATATTTCAGGAGCTATATGGGCTCATCAGAATGGTCAGTTCTTTGGCCATTGCAGATCATAGCTTATCCATACCTTATTCCTTTCTCATATGAAAAGCCATGTAGTAGAGAACAAAAGGCTCTAAATGGGAGCTCAGAGGATCTGTTTTCAAATTCTCTTGTTGTAATCTGTTGTTACTTAGTCCCTAGGTAATCTTGACCAAATCACTAATCCTTGTGAGAATGCAGTTTTCTTAACTAAAATAACAGGGTATTGGATCCAATGAACTTGAAGTTTCTTTCCAGCTTGAAATTTTGTCCATCTCTTTACATAGTCAATCAACAAGAATTTATTAAGCACATAAAATGTGCTAGAGACTGCTAAGTGTTGGAGATGCAAATAAATGCAAAAGATAGGCTCTGCCCTTAAGGAGTTTACATCTAATGGAAGAGACTGTGCAAGTAACTCTGTGTGTGTGTGTGTGTGTGTGTGTGTGTGTGTGTGTGTGTGTGTGTGTGAAGCTATGTACTGGATAAAAAGGAAATAATCAACAGAGAGAAGGACCGAGAATTAACAGGATTTGTTAAAGGCTCCTGTAGAACCTGTGACTTGAAGGAAGGGATTCAGGGAAGATATAAAGCAGACAGTGCTTTGCTGTGCTATCCATGTTATTAAAGATCTTTCTCTGAAGTTTACGTATGTCATGGGTATCAGTGCAACAGAGTTTTACACCTCCTTCTCTGAAGATGAAAGAGCCACTTTTTTGTTCATAAATATCACTTATGATTTTTAATGTGACCACTTGCATTCAAGTCATTATCATTATTAATATTACAACCTTTCTATCCTTCTGTTGTTCTTTGATCACCTGCAATGTTGAATCTTTTTTTTTTTTTTTTTTTTTTGTTTATTGGATCTTTTTTCTTTTATTAATTTTATAATTATAATTTTTATATATATATATATATATTTTATAATATTATCCCTTGTATTCATTTTTCCAATTTACCCCCCCTCCCTCTATTCCCTCCCCCCGACGACAGGCAATACCATACATTTTACATGTGTTACAATATAGTCTAGGTACAATACATGTGTGCGAATATCACTTTCTTGTTGCACAATAAACATTAGAATCCGAAGGTACATGCAACCTGGGCAGACAGATATTAGTGCTAACAATTTTCATTCCCCTCCCAGTGTTTCTTCTCTGGGTGCAGCTACCTCTGTCCATCATTGATCAACTGGAAGTGAGTTGGATCTTCTTTATGTTGAAGATTTCCACTTCCATCAGAATACATCCCCATACAGTATTGTTGTTGAAGTGTACAGTGATCTTCTGGTTCTGCTCATTTCACTCAGCATCAGTTGATTTAAGTCTCTCCAGGCCTCTCTGTATTCCTCCTGCTGGTCATTTCTTACCGAGCAATAATATTCCATAACCTTCATATACCACAATTTACCCAACCATTCTCCAACTGATGGACATCCATTCATCCTCCAGTTTCTAGCTACAACAAAAAGAGCTGCCCAATGTTGAATCTTCTGAGGTTTTGATGTCCTATGATTTAGTCATGTAAAATCACTGGGATGAATAATATTGATTTTTTTATAAAAAAGACTTTCATAGAATGGCGCTAACTGGGGCACTTGAAGTACTGTGCAATTTTTCAAATGGAATCCAGCCTGCATACTACTTCCTATTCAATTTCAAGCCCAAATTATCATCCATCTGTAGTGCCTGCCATCTCATAATCTGGAAGGCTTTGTTTATATATTTTGGAATACATATGACTTGAGGAGATCATAGAGGGCTGTCAATATAATGTCCTCTACACATAAAACCTGGGTTCATAAAGAATCTCCATTCTACTTAGACTTCTATTTGGATATTTTCCATGGACTGGAAAATATTTTTTAATGATTATACATGTCTTTTTATGTTTTATTTAGGATCATAGAATCTTAAATGAAAAACTGGAAGGATTCTTAGAGGACATCTAGTTCAGATGTATAATTTTATAGATGAGGAAATTGAGTCCTAGAGAAGTGAAATTGTTACAG
Source organism: Sminthopsis crassicaudata (assembly GCF_048593235.1). Classification (NCBI taxonomy): domain Eukaryota; kingdom Metazoa; phylum Chordata; class Mammalia; order Dasyuromorphia; family Dasyuridae; genus Sminthopsis; species Sminthopsis crassicaudata. The sequence continues at coordinate 528,262,507 of NC_133619.1, read as the reverse complement.
AGCTACAGTAAGTAGCGGAGCCAGGATTTGAACATAGGTCCTCTAAATCAAAATTAGTCTCTTCTTGCTCCCCACTGTACCTTTGATGTAAATATTTGGAGAATCTCTAAACAAAGTCATCACTCTAATTGAATCTATCAGGAAATCTTCTACTATATTAACACATGCATGGGACATACCTTTTGGGGAGGGAATTGATAAGGGAGCATTTTGCTTCATTGAATCAAATACTTTTTAGTTATGGAAAAATTGTAAACATAATAGAATCTTTCATTTTCTATACTTTTCAGTAGATTGTGAATGTGTGGCCTACTGAGGATTAAGTATACACACATATAGACATGTACACATAATATATGCACACACATAAAATAGCATTTTTTCAGTTAATACTCAATGGTATATATCTTGGAAAAAGTTTAATTGCACTAGAAAAATTGTTGAAAATCACCTACTTACACACTGTATTTTTCTGTCTCAAAACTGTTGATCTGTCATTTCATCTTGTTTGATTCTTTGTTACTCTGTAATGAGTTTTCTCATCAAGGATACTGGAGTGCTTTGACATTTCTTTCTCCAGTAGATTTAGGCAAAGGTTCCGTGACTTGCCCAAGAACACATATCTACTGAATGTCTGAGGCTGGATTTGAACTTAGATTTTGCTGAGTCCAAGCCTAATATTCTGTCCATTGAATCACTTAGCTGCTTTTACCTTGAAATTATTGAGAAAGAATGAATGTCTCAAAAAGTTTGGATATGAATTCTCCTTCCACTGACTTTATTAAAAAAATCTCCATTTAAACTCTTCCTTTACCACCAATTTCTTTCATCAGGGAGTAGGTATAAATCATTAGTCTGTTCAGTTTCAGTCATGTGTTATATCATCTACTTAAAGTTTAATTCATATTCATGATTTGCCCAATGTCGCATAACTAACCATTAATCAAATGGATCTGTGATTTCATCATTTTGGACATTCCCTCTAGTAACAGAAATAAAAGCCCATCTATGACCGCTGGTCTTGAATAACTGAATTATGTCCTCCCATAAGTTTATCATAAAAGGCCCATCTGACGCGGTTTTCTTTCCATGTCTCCTTATATTGTAAATATACAAATGGTATGCTTGATTGCCCATATGTTATCCTTTTGCCTTGCCTTGTAGTCAGTTCATCCTTTGTAGCATCATGTCTTTCTCTAATGACACCTTTTAATTTCCATTTTTTGAAGTGCCTTATTGGTTACTTGTTTCAGTTTATTCATATCCACTATAAGCCTTTTCAGTACTCTCTGATATTCATTTTCAATTTTTTTGAGAGACTGTAATTCCATGTCTCGTAGTCATTATAACAATGCCAGTAGAACACTGGTAGTGAAAAGAACCTTTGCTTCTGAGAAGTTTGAGATCATTAAAAGAGCTTGAGTTTATTGAGTTTTTTTCCTTACATTGGGCCAATCTTGTTTTCCATTAGTACAGCCTGTTACACACAAAGACAGATGACAGAAATTTCCCCTCCTCCCAAAACAAACACTACAGATTTTCTAGGTAATAGACATTCTTTGTCCATTTAGTTTTTTTCTAAGTAAATGATGAGACTAAATTGTTTTGAATAATTAGTTATTGTTCCCTTACAAAAAAGGCTCTTCAGTGTTCCAAACCAAGAAAAACGTCACTCATAAATAATAGGAGATAGACTTCATCATCCATAAAGATTTCTTTTTTAACTGATATTCTCTCCTAGGCCTTCTCTATAATTGTGGCAGAAGCATATGGCAAGCATAAATATCTCTCTTTTATGCTTAGCCCAATCTTTGTGATCAGGTCACTGAACAAGATTATTTCTATTATGAATTTTTAAAGAAATATTGAATGATTTTGATGTGGGGAAGTAGATACCTTCTTTTATACTCCATTAAACCAAATGATCTTTAGCAATCAATAAATAGTGGGTTCTTGTATTCTCTACATATTTCAATTAATTTTGTGATGGTAGAGTTATAGTTCACTGAGCAAACTTGTGAAACCTTACCATTTCATAGTAATACTCTCATCAAAGAAGACCCATACCTGGAATAGATGATTTTCATTAAAAGTGTATTAGATCAAAAAGTAGACATAGGACAGTAACTGTTGATATTCTTTCTTTTGCTTTTCTTTTTTATTTAATAATAAGGGAGATTTCCCCCTAAAACCTATAGTATTATATCCACTTTTAGATACCCTAGTCATTTATCTCAACAATATCACAATTTAAATGCCTCCAGTACAAATTCCTTCCATGTGCACTTGATCTCAGGTCTCTTCTATGTACATTTGGTCTCATCCAATTGTTTTTTATCATCTTTATTTTCTTTTGTACCATTTCTACTTTTTCTATAAGCACAGACAAGATTGTAATATTGGGGTCATGTTTGGGGTTTTTTGGTGCTTTAAAAAGAAATCTATATCTGTCTCATTTTTCAACTCTTCATTACCTTCTTTCCATTTTTTATCTTAAACAATCTTAAGATGATTTTGCTTAGTTGCATCTTTTAACAAGTTTTTTTTTTTTAAATTGGCTTCATCTACCCCCTGTTCAATGTTATAAAATGCAGTATTACTCATAATCTTTCATCATTTATCTTTATGGAATTTTATAAAAGAGTATACCAAACCAGTGTTACTTTTGGCTGCTATTTCTCTCTACTTGGCAAATAAGTCAAATATTTGATGACTAAGGATCTTTTTAAGGCCTTTTTAGTTTCCTTATTATGACAATTAATTTATAGCAGTAAAACTTTTCTATGAAATTATTTTAATCAGCATTAATGTCCTTACTATAACTCATGACCTATTTTTGATGATCAATAACTTGTTTAAATAAATCATTTTAGAACAGTTTCAGTTAAATGCCATATCTTTTTCTCCTTTTTTATTCTGCCTTGCATAATTTTTTTCTTTAAACCATTTGGTGGTCCCATTGTACACAAACAGTTGATTCAGGAATTACTCACACATCAACACACATTTTTCTGTCAAAATATAATCGACCTCACTTTTTTGGTAATGTTTTTCAGTTCTTGACAAATCTAGGAACTGATTATTTTGTTGAAGAGAATATTTATAAAGTGCAGGTACACGTATAGATTTTTGTATAGTCTACAAATCCTTGATATCTCTCATTCTTTGTTCCTGTCCCATGTTTTAGAATATATTTTTTTTTATCTTTACCTATTCATTGAAATCACCAAGTATATAAATGGATAATACTTTAATTTTAGGGGTCTTATTTTTTACATCCTCTGTATATAATATTAGCATATAATTTACAATTATTTTCATGGTGATCATCCTGAAAATATTATTTATGAACACTCATTATTGAAATACATATATTTCAGATATATCTTATCATGATGTTTCTTACTGCCTCAGTGTGTATGATAAAACCACCACCACCAGTTCTTCTGTTTTCCATGGGAAAACTCCTTCTTTCTTCTTGTTTTATTTAGAGTGAACATGTCAACATTGGAATGATTCATTTCCTCTACTAGGATGTCCACTCATTGATCACTGGATAAATCTCCCATTTAGAGTACAAACTGTCACATTAAATAAATAGTCCAAAAATTCTTAGTATCTTAGTATCTTTAGTATCTATCTATTCCCACCGAAATGGAAGCTAAATAATCCATCACCAAGTCAATTTTGAAGCATTTATTAAGTACTTATTATGTACCAGGCAATGTTTTAATCTTCAGAGATACAAAGAAAATTGAAAAACAGTCACAGCTTTCAAGGAGCTCACTGTCTTAGGAGGAGACAACATGTAAATCACTATGTACAAACAGCTTTACATTGGATAAATTGTAGATAAGTACAGAAAGAAGGTATTAGCTTTATGGGAGACCTGAATTTTTTTTTTTAATTTTTTGCATAAGGTACAATTTCCCACTGGAATCTGGAGAAAACCAGAGAAGCTAAATGGAGCTTCCTTCTTGAAGAACATGGAGATGAAGGGAGAGAGAATTCTATGAATGGGAAATAGACATTGAAAATATTTTGGGGGGTTTGAAGAAAAAAAGGAAAAAAAAAGAAATTTACATGGTAAAATTTTATGTTTAAAAGGTAAACATGTATATATGTTTGTACATAATAGATTTGCAGTTTCATGTGAAATCATCTTTCTTTTTAACAAAACATATTCTGTTATGGAAGTACTTGTTTTATTCCATGAATTAAAAGTAAAATAAATAAAAGTTAAAAAAAAAGACAAAAATGAAACAAATATGAAATAGGCCTCAAGGAGTTTTCCATTTTCAGTAGATGACTATGTGTACACTTTAAGAAAACACAGAGTATGTATTAAAGCACTTTGAGTTCTGAGAGTGGGAAGAGACCTCAGAGGATGAGTATCAAATCTGAACCTCACCAAGAATCTTCTCTATGAAATACTTAACCTACAGGTTTAGGCTATAAGACCTTCAGGGAGGGAAATTTTCCAAATGCTGCTGAGTCTACCTTTGAATAACTTTTGTTTTTAAGAAATATTTCCCCCCCTCCATCATCAACTTGAAATTTCTCTTTAATTTCTACCCATTTCTCATAATTTTGGCCTCTAAGAATAAGCAGAAGATATCTAATCCCTCTTCATATGTTGTCCAGGTATTTCAGTCATGTCTGACTCTTTAGGATCCCACTGAGAGTTTGGGATCTTATTTGGGGTTTTACTGGCAAAGATACGACTATTTCCTCTCCAGCTCATTTTGAAGAGCAAAACAGAGATGAATGACTTCCCCTGAGTCATACAGTTATTAGATATTTGAGACTGGATTTGAATTCAGGCATTCCTGACTTCAGGATCAATTCTTGCTATACAGTGAATCACCTAACAGTTCTTTTCATATAATCAACCTCAATCAGTTGAAGATAACTAGCACATTTCCCTTGAATACTCTCTGCTCCATTTTTTTCAAAGATTTATAGGACATGATTACCTTCATAGATACTCTCAGTGAAGTCTAATATAGCATTATATTTTGGTTGTGGCTGTTCTGCCATATTACACTGTTGATTCATATTGAACGCAGAATGTATTAAAATAACTTGTCTTTTCTAAACAAATTCTAATTTAGCCCATTTTATACATGTAAAGCTGATTTCAGACTGTGAGCCCCTTAAAAGCAGAGATTTTTTTTTTTTGCTTTTCTTTGTATCTCTAGTTCATAGCCAGTGCCTAGCACACATTAGATTTTTAATAAGTGCTTGTTGACTGAATGATGAACCCAAATATGATTTCACATTTATCTCTATTACCTTTCCACAATAAAAATGCTTGGAATCATAAGATAGGCTATCTTATGTAAGGAACAGCATGGAGATTAGTGTCACTGGATCAACAGTATGGGAAAGGAGTAAAATATAAAATGATTGGAAAGAGAAGAAGGGAAGAGGTTATATTATGAAAGGTTTTAGATGTCAAACATAGGATTTTATATTTGATCCTGGAGGCAAGAAGTAGCTAATGGGATTTATTGAATAGCAGTGAGATAACTTGTTCAGACTTCACATACAAGATAGGTAGTGGCAGTAGTCAGAGGAGAAAAGATAACATACTGAAGATGTTATGAAGGAAGAATCAATAGGTCTTGGTGATATAAATAAATAAAAACTGCTGTGGCCATATTTGAATTGTGTGCAGGATGGTAGAAATTGTGAGACCTAACATCTCATTGACAAAGTCTTTGAGAATATTATGAGAAACTGGAATAGGATTTTGGGGCTATTTTATATAATGTAGCACTATCTCTATCCATGTCATTTGTATCTGTACCTACATTTTCTATATATGGTATAGATGGGAGGTATGATAGGACAGACAGAGTGGCTTTGGAATCACAGAGACCTGAATTTAAAGCCTGTCACTGATGGATACTAATTGCATGAATCTCTTACTATTCTAAATACACTGAAAATTCTTACTAAGAATCAAATTTTTAAAATTAAAAATTATGAATGTGTGCACATCCATGTAATATATAACAATATAGATATTTAAATGCTATATTATGTTTGTTATAAAATGTGGATTCATATGTATTAGACACAAAACATATATATATATATATATAACACACATAAATTCATTTGCATAAAAGTCTTTTTATTGATCCATAATGCCCCTTGCCTATGATGAAAGTTGAGAGAAGAAAAATCTGACTTTATCTAGCTCCTGGCTTCAAAAGAGACACATTCAGAATCAGTTTCTCTTTCTAAGGTGAGAAAGGCTCTAGGAAGAAGCTGGCGTGTACAAGAGCCTGTATATTCCATCATGTCCCTGTTCTCAGACTGCCACACTAGAGACTGGAAAATTTTCCCTTTGTGTGAGATAGGGGACTCTCTTATCATTGAGCTGAGATAGCTTGCTGCCAATGTGAGATTTGTTGGCTCTACGTATTCTTCTCATCTGTATAAATTCCCTAATCTGTGTTTGCTATCAGTTTGGATAAATGGGCTTATTTTCTGTTCCCTATATATGATAGTCTTTGTATAACTGGCATTGGAGGAAAAGGAGTCATACCTTCAGATAGAGCTTGGAGTAATCCTTCCCCATTAAATAGATTATGATCAAGAGTACAGTTTGAACCTAAAAAATTTCCCTCCGGGCTTAGCAATATCTAGAAGGGGCAGATAGACATAACTGAAGTCCATTATTCCTTCTCTGAATAAAAAGTAGAGAGGTTAATCTCATGCCATCCAGCCTCCTGCTCTCATACTAGCAGGAATCAAAGTACAGAGGAAACTCTAGAGACATCTCTCCATAAGTGACATCTAAACACATCCCATATGGACACATAAATTACCCAGGCAACCATACTCTCCTCTCTCTGCTTCTGTTTCTCTCTCCCTCTCTCTTTACATACACACATACACATATGTATAAATAGTATGTCATGTGTATATGCCATGTATACATTATCAATAGGTATCACATATATGACAATGGCATATACATGGTATTTATATAGATTACTTCTATACAGAAAAGGAAGTGCACAGGGCTCTAACAGAGCTTTTGTTAAAATGTAACATATTTCTACAATTTTAATTGCTGTAATAAAATCTGTTTTAAAGGGTAAGATTTTGCCAAATTATCTCTTAAATACTCAGCTTTAAGTACCACATTCCTATCTGAAAAATGAATGAGTTTTCATTCTTATATAATATCCCAGTCTTGAGGGAAAAATCTACTGGAGTTCACTCCATGTCTGCTTTCCAATTGGCTGCAGCCGATTTCATATAGCGTTGCCTATAAATCAAACTTTGAAACAATTTTTGTACCAAAGTAACACTTTTCCAAACTCACATTATGCTGAACTACCATAAAAAGTAAACAAAACACCCAAATGTATTCCTGACATTTACTGTATAAAAAATGAAAATCGGGCCCTGCTTTGTTTGGTTCCACTGTAATTAAAGTCTTTCGTTTTCAACATCATTGCTTCAGTGTTCCTCTGCCATTTAAGAGCAAATTATATGTTATTTCCAGAGACCTCAGTTCCCTTTTGTCTACTAAAGTGGGCTACCGTCTAAGAAAGGGACATTGTGTACAGATTGCCTGGTGTTCTACAAAGCAATGGAAAGAAGAAATGGGAGAATGCACATAAAACTCACAACTGTGTAGTCGCATGTTGAAGTTTGGTACATGCCCATGCAGAGACACTTGCACATATTCCTTCTCCCTATGGCTTCTTCAAAAGCACAGGGATATAACTAAAAATGTTGCCTTGACTTGTTAAAATTTCAAAAAATAGACTTGTTGCCCTTAGCAAGGTAAACAAATCAATGCCTTCCATCCCAGCCTCTCCTAAAGAGGGCCTTGAACTTTAGGAGAGAGAGAAAATCAGCGGACAGGGTCTGTCTCCCTTTTTCTTATTATTAGAGTATATTCCATTGTCTTTTGTGAATTCCTTATGCAGATAAATCCTTTGATCTGAATTGATCTTCAGCAAATGGACATGAAAGATGAGAGGATTAGTGTTGTTAAAATGAACACTATGCACATGATCTCTGAAGTAGAGTTTCCTGGTCAATGCAACACTATTTTATTCAAGTATTTATTAAATATGTGTATGTGCAGGTGCAGAGAATATTAACGATTTTAAAATGACATAATTCTTACCCTCAAGTAACTTAGTAAATAAACATAAAACTCTGAATTCTCCTTATCTGACCATGATCTATATTGATTTTCCAGCTCTGCTTCTGCCTTCCTTTATCAAATCCTACGTTCTCTCCTAAACTATCAAGACTGCACCATTCACTCTCCTTTTTTTCTCTATTCTGACCACTTGGCGAACCAATTCTACTCTATACTGTCCATTGTTCTTGAATCTCTTTACTTTTTATGATCAGTCTTGTTTAAATAAGAAGGAAATTCTGCCCAATTCAAGGCAAACCCCTTCATATGCACATGTGACTTAATTCCCTCCCATATCTGATTCCCACCTCTATCACTGCCATTCTCATCTTCAAACTTTCTTTGTCTATTAGTGCCTTCTCTACTGCCCGCAAACATGTCCCTATCTTCTCTATCTAAAGAACAACAATCCCTCCAAAACCTCAATAAAAAACCTTCACTTAATCCTTCCATACCCACTATTATCCTATATATTTTCTGCTCTTTATGGCTAAACTCCTTGAGAAAGTAATAGACATCTCCACTTCCTGTCTTCTCATTTTCTCCTTAATTCCCTACAATCTGGTTTTCAACATCATCATTTCACCAAAACTCCCCCTCTCTCTAAAGTTATCAATAATTCCCTAATTGTCAAATTCAATGACCTTTTCTTATTCTAATTCTTCTTCACCTCTCCCTATTCTTTGACATTGTCAAACACTCCCTTGATACCTTGTTCTCTCTATAGTTTGGAGACACTACATTCTCCTGGTTCTTATTTGACAGGAAAACCTATTATCTATCTTACCACTCCTTTTCAGCTTTCTTTTCTGGATCATCTAGGTCATTCCCATGAACTCTGGTTTTCCCACAAGGCTCTGTCCTGGTTCTTCTTCTCTTCTCCCTCTATATAACTTTACTTGGTAATCTTATCAGTTCCCATGGATTTAATTACCATCTCTGCTGATGATTCTTAAATCCATCTATCTAGCCCTAACCCCTCTGTTGACCTTTAGTTTTGCATCTCTAATTGTCTTTCAGACATCTTGAAGTGGATGTCCAGTAGACATCTAAAACTCAACATGTGTAAAACTGAACTCACTGTATTTCTTCCTAAATCCTAAATCCCTATTCAGATTTCCTTGTTATTGCCAAGGGGGCCACCATTCTCTCAGTCATCCTCGACTCCTCATTGTCTCTTACCTCCCATGTCCAATCTGGTGCCAAAGTCTTGTAACTTCATTTTTGCAGCATCTCTTGAAAACCCTCACTACTGATAATGTCGTCATGACCTAGTACAGGCAGGGTCCTATCACCTGACAACTAGACTATTGCAATAGCCTGCTGGTTGTTTGGCTTGACAAAAATCTCTCCCTATTCCAGTCCATTATACATTCAGTCACCAAAATGATCTTCCCAAAAGGCCAGTCTGACCAATGAGGATGGGATCACTCCCATATTTATTAAGCAACAATGTCTTCTATCACCTCCATGATCAAATACAAAATCTTCTGTTTGGCATTTTGCATTATTCCTCTTCATAAACTTAATATTTCATCTAAATTATCTTACCTCCTTTTTTTCTGAACTCAGTATTTCATCTCCAGCCTTCATAATTTTGCATAAGTAAATTTTTGCATTGTCTGGAATCCACTCCTTCTTTACTTCCACCTAATTTGTATAATATTTGCTTCTTTCAAGTCTCATTTTAGTGCTAGCTTTTATAGGGAGTTTTTCTTTATTCTTGCATTTAATGGTTCTCACTTTGTCTCTCTGTTATATTTATCATTTCCCTTTCTTGATCACTCCCTTATATTTTTTTTTCTGTTACCCATATTTGAAAGTCAGATTTTCTATTTCATCACAAATGTTTGAAAGTCCTCAATTTCACTGAATATCCACCTTTTCCCCTAAAGGATTATACTCAGCATTGCTTGATAAGTGATTCTTGCTGGTATTCCTGTCTTTTTTCTCTCTAGAATATTGTATTTCAGAGAGAAATATTATACTTAAAGTTCTCTGATCCTTTAAGAAACCAGCTACTAAATCTTGTATTACCTTGGCTCTTGCTCCATTATACATGAATATTTTTTTTCTGAACATTTGCAATATTTTCCCTTTAACCTGAAAGCTCTGGAATTCACTATAATATTCCTAAGAGTTTTCATCTTGGGATCTCTTTTAGGATGTGATTAGTAGATTCTTTCAATTTTCATTTTACCCTCTGATGCTAAAATATCAGGACATGTTTCCTTGATAATTTCTTGAAAGAATGATATCTCAACTTTTTTTGATTATGGCTTTTAAGTAGACCAATAATTTTAAAATTATCTCTCCTAGATGTGCTTTCCACATCAGTTGTTTTTCCAATTAGATATTTCACATTGTTTTTTATTTTTTCATTCTTTTGGTTTTGTTTTATTGTTTTTTGATTTCTTTCTTTCTTTTTTTCTTTTTCTTTTTTTTTTTTTGAGGTATTTGGAGTTAAGTGACTTGTCCAGGTCTTACAGCTAAGATGTATTAAATATCTGAGGCCAGATTTGAACTTTGGGGGTGAGCTTGGGGAGTCACTGCCTTTAATCCTGCTATCTTGATTCTGTCCCCAAGAGAGTTTTCTGAGTTGTTGAATTCTAATTCTAATACATTATGGAGAACTGTAAAATCAGGAAGGGTTGAAAGGGCAAATGGACAGGGTCAGTGATGCTGCTGAAGCGGTGGTAAGGTCTAATGAATGAGTCCGGCTTAGAGTGTAGTAAGCAGGTCTGGGACTTCTCTTGGTCTGGGGATTGGGGAAGCAGGCAGAAGTATCTCCAGGCTGGTAAGGCTGCTAGAGACAGGCATAAGTTGTGTTCATCATTAGCAGAACCTGAAAAGCCTTTTTCTGGGACCTCTCTGTGAGTCTTTAAGTTCCTTTCAGCTTCTGAATGCATGAGCATTTGGGGGGCTAGGGGTGGTGCTATTTAATCTGTAGCTATAATTGTGGTGATTCAGCCAATACCCATTTATTAACAAGTGTTATGTGCCAGACATTATGGGATGCCAAACAAAAATAAACAAAAACCTTCAAGGAACTTAAAAACTAGGCAAATTCTATTCCACAAGTTAGGATGAGATGGAAAGTCTGAGCTCTCTCCCAGTCCTTGTCTGCTAGAGGATTGTTTGGTTGGGAGGGAGAAAACAAACAACTTGCAGGTCTCACTACCATAAATTATGGGTTAGTTATGATTTTAAACTTAATTCTCTAGCAGAAGCTGCTTTACTCAGCTGTGAAAACCCTATCTTTTAAATTATTAGTGGTGCCGCTATTGACTTATTAGAATAAATACGAACTACTCAGTGTTTTAATTGACCTGTCAGCCTCTACCAGCACAACCCATAATCAACTGAAAATTAATCAGATTCCACCCCCACTGTACTGTACAAACTCTGGTGATGGGATTTACTGGTTCTGGCTGGCCCCATGATAATGAACGACTCAGAGTCAGAGCCCGAGATAGATGAGAATTTATTTTCAATAGGGTGGCTGTTCCCACATGAGCTCAGCTTTCTGTGCTGTCATCTGGGCTTGGTCTGCCAGCTTAGTCCCTTCCTGGCCAGATGCTTGCCAGGCCCTTGCTGATAGGGCTGCCCTGCATTCTGGGCTTCTGTCCTACTCCCCTTCTTCCCTGCCTCTGGTTCTTAACCTTCAGGATTTGAGGGAGGGGTTTAAAATGGCACCAGGTAGATTTTTAATGAATCTGGCACAGGAGAAAAGAGATGAGGTGTGATGCAGTTTGATCTTGTTAACGGTTCCAGAGCTCTATTCTTTTATGTTTATGTATAACGGATCTGCCCATGCTGAAGAAAGCTGAAATAAATCTCATCGCACATGCTGGCCACCCGTCTGTGATCCCAGAGGAGGACTATGTTTGGGATATATTTCCAGAAACCAGGTGAAAGTACCCCTGTCAGGCTGATAGAGAATTAGAAGTTGGGGATCATAGGTTATGACACTTTGCTACTACCAATAGCATCCAGCACAGAGCCTTGTACATAGTAAGTACTTAATGAAAAATTTTAAATGAATATCAATCAGCAAACATTTAGCATTTTGATAAATAACAGTTGACATTTAGAGATGCATCTATAGTATATTGGATAAAGAACAGGTCTCTGAGTCAGGAAGACCAGGTAAGTCACTTAACTTCTCATTGCTCTAGATCAGGGCTTTCAAACTTTTACCTTTCCACCCAAGAAATTTTTATATGACTCTGAGTATATAGGTATATAAAATAGGTTTACAAATAAAATATTGATTGATGATAGATCATAATTCCATAATCCCCACATTCAATTACAAGACCCCAAATGGGTTTGCAAAGCATAGTTTAAGAAACTGGGCATTAGAGAACTCTAATACTAGTCTATATAGAGGGTCCCAAATTGTGTTAGTAGAGGAAGCTTTCTTCATCTCCTGAGTCAGGATCAAAAGAAGAATAAAAACTCTCATTTGTTATTATTCCACAAAATAATTTTAGTCTATTACCCCATTCAAACCTCACATATACCCTGTGAAGTAGATCTATTTATTGCTAGTTTTGCACATGAGGAAAATGATTTTTCCTTTGTTGACATGACTAGTACCAGAATAAGAATTTGAATCCAGTTCTGTCCCCCTGGGTCCAGGTCAGACACACTATACGACTCTACCACCCTATTTTGACTCCTCACTATCTTGCACTTCTTAAATATAATCTGTTGCCAAGGCTTATTGATTTCCCATCTGCAGCATCTCTTAAATATGTCCCCCTTTCTCCTATGACCATGTCACTTCTCTCGTTACAAACCCTTGTCACATCATGCTTGGTCTATTGCTATATAGCCCGTGGTGGGTCTGACTGCCCCAAGTCTCTCTCTACACCAATCCATCCTCCAGCCAGTCACTAAAGTGATTTTTCTGTAGTGTGGATCTGATCATGGCACTCTCTGTCTTACTTAAACTCCAGTGGTTTTCTCTTGCCTCCAGGACTAAAGAGAAATGATCCATAGACCCTGGTCTCCCAGTCTTTCCATGAACAAGACCATCTCTAAACTCTGGACATTTTCTCTAGCTTTCCTTCATGCCAGGAACACTGTTTATGACCCTCCTAACTGATTTCCTTTGCTTCCTTTAATGCTTCATCTTTTACAGGGAACCAACCCCTCTTGATTCTACTCAATGAGCAAAACTTTGTTTTCTGAATAAATTTCTATAAGAGGAGAGGTAGCAAGATCTGGATTATTCTGCCCCTTTCTGCTCCCTTGGAGATATAGGTTTCTGTAGGGGTTAAGTATCACAATCTTTTGTTGTTGTTGAGGATTATCCCAAATCAGAATTTCTTCTCCCTACCTTGGAAGTTAGGATTAGTCACTCTCAGGCAATGGGGTTAAGATCACAACTGTGTATGGTATGTGCTTTGGCAGAAATTCTATTTGTCCCTCCTGCTGCATCTTTTGGGCTGGAAAAGGCCTGTATAAAAGCTCTTTAGACTGAGACTTATGGTCAGAAATCTCTGGATGAGGACATAGGACTACTTCAAGTGCTGCTCCAAGGTGACCTTTATCAGTTCTGGGAGCAGAGGTTTTGCAAATGCAGGCTTTTCCCCCTCCAACATTCAGCTCAGCTCTCCTCTCTAGTCTGTGCTCTGAACAGAGATTAGGTACAAAGAATAAAATAGGTACAAGATGGACCTAGAGCATACTCTCCTTTATAATTGGTTCAAAGTTGGCAGCTCTGACAAGAATCTGCTCTCTAGAGTCCCAATCAACTAATCATATTGGGAGCAGGCTAAATCACAGAAATTAAGCAAGTGTGACTTTTAATCACTGGAAACCAATTAGGAATTGTCAGTTTTTTCTTAACAAGGTGTCCCTATGAAATCTACTTCAAATATTCAAGTGGGTGGGTGGGTGGGGTCAAGAATGAGGAAGACCTGAGTTCAAATTCTACCTCTGACACTTATCTGTGTGAACTAGAGCAAGTCAATCAATCTCTTTTTCATCTTTTATCTCACTGGGTTGTTGTGAGGATGAAATGAGATGACAAAAATCCCCTTTCAAACCTCAAAATGCCATTTAAATACTTTTTAATTTTTATTATTGGATTATTATAATAGGCTCAAATTGATGAGTTGAGTCCTTAATCGCTTCTTATAGTTATATGAATATGAGTTATTGATTATTATCCTTGCTTGTAGATAATTCATCTGCTTTCACAAAGATTCTCCACTAGGGTTAATATCATCCTGAGGTGATCTGGAAGTTGCTTTTTTCATGGAAGAAGTTGCTCCCATCCTGTCAGTTTTGATGGTTCTGACCCTTAGATGTGCAATTCTCCCTTTAACTTGATTTTTTTCTGGCCTTATCCATTCATCTGAGCAAGTTGATATGAGAACAACCAGTTCTAAGCTTGAATGTGAACCTGGTGGATCCCACATAGCTATGTGGCCTAGATAGTCATCACTAGTCTAAAACTTGACTACTTTTCAGTGGCAGCAACTCATAACCTAAAATAAACAATCTTTTTTCACTTGTTCCAACCCAGTGGCACCTCTTAGCCCTCCATTTATATATTCTTAAGCTTCTAAGGGAGTCATTTGCAGAATTAGAACAGTGGACGAGCTATGAGCTGGGCTGACCGTGTCTTTCTTTGCTCAAGGCACCAGCTTTGACCTCTTCCCCATGTTCTCTTTGATGACTCAGGTAGCTTCACCCAGAAAGTGGTTTTCCAGAATCTCATAATTGCAATTTTATTTCCCCAAATGCTATTTAGATAATAATGACTTAGATGAGTCATATTTATACAGCGTGTTACAGTTTTTAAAACTCTTTGCTCACGACCTTATTGGGTAGGCAGACAGTACTATGAAGTACACATTGTGCCAGTATTATTTTTCCTGTTTTTACAGAGAAGGAAATGAATGCCTGGGGAGGTTATGACCTGCCTGTGAATATCCAGCTATGAGGTGCTGGAGCCAGAACTCAAACTTGATTTCCTATCTCTAATATATTCTCTTCTACATCATAATATATTTGAAGCTAGAAAGGATTGAACTTGAGAGATAATCTAGATGAATTCCCTGATTTTGCAATTAGGGAAACTGAAGTTCAGAGAGTGTCTAAGGTCACATAAGGGGAAAATGGTAGAGTCAAGACTTTAGCAGAAATTTTTTGTCCCCAAATCTAGTGTCTTTCCCATGACATCATGTTGAAAATTTAAGATTATTATCCTTTGTAACAAAAATGCAGATTTTCTTTTTTATTTCATTTTCAAGTAGCAAGAATTTATTTTTTCTCTCATCCCATCCCTCCCAGTTAAAAAAAAAATTCCTTTCTTTTTAAACAAACATGCATAGTCATGCAAAAAAGATAAACACATTGTCCATATCAAAAAAGAAATGTCCCTTTTTGTATCTTTAATCCCTCATCCTCAAGAGGTGGGGAGTATAGTTATAGGCAGGTGGGGGGGCTTAGTGGATAGAGTGCTGAGCCTGGAGTCAGGAAGACCTGAGTTCAAATACAACTTCAGATATTTACTAACTGTATAACCTCTGTTTGCCTTAATCTTCCACCAGAGAAGGAAATAGCAAAGCACCTCAGTGTCTTTGCCAAGAAAGCACCATAGAAAATATGCTCCATAGGGTCATTAAGAGTTGGACATGAAAGAATGATTGAATAATAGCAACATATAGCATAATGAAAGTACCATACCCTGAATCACTCAAGGCAGAATGTCATCACAGGAACCAAGAGCATGATAAGAGAATGTTGTGCTTTCTCTTGGCATGGGAACCAGGTGTTCACTTCTTTCTCTTGAACAGGAGCAGATGACATTATGAAGCAGTCTGGTTTTATTGTGACAGGGAAACTGAATGATCACCAGAGCTCAGAGCACAGCTACCATTTTTTCTTTTACTTTTTTCCCTCTTGGCTAACACCTTTCTCCTCCTTTCTCCAACACAATTTCTCAGCTTTTCTGAGATTTTCTTCAGTAGTTTTTATACTGTTTAGTTTAATATACATAGGCTGTTGGGGATTGTAATACCCTGGAAATACTCTGAAAGCCATCATAACAGAATAAAGACTGAAATCATGATCTCAGGATTTCTCCATATCACTTATTAAACAACAACATGAAAGAAACACATTTGATCTTAATCAGGGCAGATTTAATTGTCCCTTTGGAGCAATCATTTAAAGGTTGACAGCTTGACCCTGTGCAAAAGCATAGGTTTTTTGTTCTCTTATTTTATTTTTTTCTCAATTACATGCAAAGAAAGCAACATTCATTTAAAAAAATTGTTATAAAATCTCTTTCTCATTCCATCTTCCTGCCCTCTTAAGAAGGAAAGCAATTTGATATATATTATATACACGCAGTCAGAGCATAGATATTTTGAAAGCAGGTCTAGAATAGATCTGAGACATGAAACAATTTTAATGCTGTGCTTGTAGCTTACAGAATAAATGCACATAGCCTTCCTTATGAGGTCCCTCTTTCTTAAATTTCCCTTGAATTACATCAAAATGATCAGGGGAAGGAAAACTGATATAATGGGAAGGATGCTGATATGAGTCTTGCTTCTTTTGCTGTTTGCTGCTTGAGGGATTTTGATCAAGTCATTTCCCTTCTCTGGTATTCAGTTCCCTCTTCTGCAAAGTAATGTTAGGTTAGATGATCTCTAAGGTCCTTTTAGAGCTCTAACAATGTGAAATGTTATCTGTTATGATTAGATTGGCCTTTGCACGCAAGGGCAATGATCTGTTTGACCTTTGCTTAGAAACGAGAGGCTGCAGAGCCGTTTGAACGAGTCTGTTGCCATCCTTGCCCAGATTGTCAGGACTGTGGAGCATCAGGAGGAGGTTTGGAGATGGCAGCGGCAGGTGGTGGGGTAAAGTCTGGGTAGGGCGGGACAGCAGGGTGAGGTGGACCCTCTGGTTTTGGCTGACACACAGCATTGTTCTCTAGGGCAGTCTCTTTAGTCTTGCCTCATTGATCAGCTCAGAAAGAACATTTTTTCCTATCCGATTTCCCTGCTGCCTGTGTTTGTGTATGTGTGCTTCTTATTTGCCCTGGTAGAGCATAGTGGGAATACTTGGATCGCCAACTATTGACTAAATGTGACACTTCCCCAAACAAGGGCTTATCAAATTCACACCAGCACCTGGGCATCTCCTAAATCGAAAAATAGAGATTTTCAGACACTGCAGCTGATCAAAGGCAGGATTTATGCCCTCACTAGTCTGTTGCAGGCTGGGTTTTTGACTTGTGGAAAATTGCTGATTTCTACCTCTACTATAATTTTCCTTCCTTCCCCACCAAATCTAGCTAGCTCCATGTTAACTTGGAGCTTTGGAGCATTTGTGTGTATTATACGAAGGGTGGGGGGGTGGAGGATGAAGTTCTGTGCTCTCAAAAAGGTCAGTAAGCCCTGAAGACCAGTTCAGGCAGCTGACTAACTTGTGTGTCATGGCACTGAGGTCTATGAGACCTGTCATTATGATCCTATCAGCTCCCAGTGACCCAAAGTATTCACCATTAAGGAAAGAACAGCCATACAGCTGGGTTCCTTTGCCCCCTGTAGAAATCTATTATAACTAGGCTTAGGGCCCAGACTTTGTTTCCATGCCCTTGTGAGACCCATTGTGCAGAAACTGCAGTTATTACTTTTGAGGTCTTAGCTCACAGAATATCCCTGGAGGGCATGAGGGAGGCACAGACATTGAAATCCATTGCTACTAGAATTTTTCCCCTGTCTGGCTTTCTATAATGGGTTTATGCCTTTTTTAAAGTCTCCCAGGATAGAGACTGCTCCCAATAGGTTAGGAATGGAAAGGATGAAGCATCAGTTATTTGATGGTCAAAGAGCCCGTCTTCAAGCATTTCAGATGCAGCCCTGAGTGAATTCAATAACTTCATTGGTTTTCAGCCACAATGAAATGAGTAAACCATTTAACTAGCTCCCCCCTCCCCTTCCCTGTTCTTTCCTTCCTTTTTTGTAGTTAGCTGATTCATTATCAACCAGAAAAAAATCACATGTGGCCCAATTGGCTTTAGATTGAAAACAATTGATATACATGACAAAATATAGTACAAACAAGATAAAATTGGAAGCTTATAATCTGGATTCTAATCTTGTTCCTGCCATTTACTCTCTGTGTGATTTCAGGAAAGTCACTTGAGTTTCTTGGGTCCTAGTTTCCTCATATATAAAATGAGAAGATGGCTTTTGAAGCCCATGCCAATCATAGATCTAGTTCTTTTTTTTCAATTTTATTTTATTTTTTCAAATATACATATAGTTTCCAACATTCATTTTTGCAGGATTTTGTGTTCCAAATTTTTCTCCCATTCTCTCTTACCTCCCCTTTTCCCAAGACAGCAAGCAACCTGATATAGATTGAACATATACAATTCCTTCAAGTATATTTATCTGTCATGTTGTGCAAGACCATAAAAAAGAAAAAGCAAACAAACAAACAACAAAAAAGTGAAAATACTATGCTTCAACCACATTCAGACTTCATAGTTCTTTCTCTGGATGCAGATGACATTTTGCATCCCAAATCTATTGTAATTGCCTTGAATCACTGCATTGCTGAGAAGAGCCAAAACTATCGCAGTTGTAGATCTATGTTCTTATGATCTTAAGTCTTTTCTATTCTCCCAGTCTCAGTTTCCCCATATGTTAAATGAAAGAGTTAAACAAGATGTCCTTTTACAGGCTTTGTTTTATAAGTCACATGAGTTTATATCTGAGGTATTTCTTTGTAAAGGGAATCGATGCCTCCAGGAAAAAACACAGTGAATAACTGACTTCATCCTTAATCGGCCCTCTACTTGAATATAACCATTCTTCTTTGCTATCATAATCACGGGGTAGTGAATGTGTAGATAAAACTGTTCATATATTTTACCTTTGAAAATATATTAATGTTACTGATGGAAACCAAAATATATGTGTCAAAGAACTTGCACAAATTCAAATGAGAGGCAGAACCAAGGAGCCTAGAAATGTTATCTGACAAAATCCTCACTCTCTAGCCAGTCCCAGACATAGTTTTGTTAAACTGGATTTCTGTCAGTGACTAGAAATCTGGTTGAAATGTGAAGGCATTCTAATTGTAAGAAAATGCAGTTGTTAGAACTACTTGGTCCCTCCAAAATGTGAATCTCCTGAAGTAACACCCACCCAAAGGGATCTCAAATTCCTATTCTTGTTCATTAGTAAGTCACTCAATTATCATTTATTAATCAGCTATTATGTGCCAGAAACTCTGCTACACATTAGGGATACAAATAAAGACAAAAAAAAATAATCCCTTCTCTTCAGGAGCTCATGCTCTAAATGTAAGCTCATTCTTTTATATACCAAAATGGCTTGCATATAAATGCTTAATAAATGCTTTCATTCATTACTTAAAGTTCTGTAGTATAGCCTTGGTTTGCAGATCAATTCATTTCCATTACTGTAATTATAAGTGAAATTTTACACATGAGAAACAATGGGATACAGGATGTCATCCTTGTATCAGAGACTCATCAAACAAAAGAATATAGGTCTCATGAAACAAAGGTGCTCCATCTTTGGGGGATTTCTTCAGGCTCTTAACTCATATCTCCCTTCTCAGGAAGACTGAAAAAATGGATGCATGATGCTTCCTCCATCAAGTGGAATAAGATTGACTCTTCAATTAAAAAGCATTCTAGAAAAAAAGTTTCAATAAAAAGAAAAAAAAAGGAGGTCTTAAAATGAATAACTCTTGATCACAAAAAATGCATGTAATTCCTCAGAATCACTTGTAATACTGAGTACACATTTCTACTCCACACATCCTATCTTGGCCCAGTGTTCTTTCCTATATTAACTAGATAAAGAAAAAGTGTCAACTCTCCTCTTCCAACCCTTTCCTATTCTCATTCCTTCTTGCTGCCATTCTTCATGGCTCTGTGACTAGGTCCTTCAGGGCTGCAATTATTCTACACAGACTTGAGTTT